>NW_027069703.1:823909-840647 GCF_002906115.3 Quercus suber | reverse complement strand
CTTCTTCCTTCTCGGCTACCATTTCCATCCATTAACACCATCTTCCTCACTGTTTCATTCAGTCTTTCAAGAATGGGTAAATTCCAATATCTTGTCGATAGTCCGGCGTTGATTGAGGAGTTCAAGAGAACCCACAAAATCCCACAGGGGGTAAATCTAAGTATTGCCCCCGAGGGTGCTGCTAGCCCGACAAGAAGGAGAGGTCATAATCCCTATGATCGCTTCATTGAAGGGGAATGACCCTTCCCATGGGTCCCGTGACCTAAAACTATCTCGAACCATAGGCTCTCTCCCGATCAGTGCGCACCCAACACCCTTAAAATTTTAGGCCTTTGATGCCATAAATGAACAGTTAGGCTTAGGGCTAACTTGGCACGACTTAGTATACCTGTATGAGTGTCGTGGCCAAAAGGGGGGATTATTACCTTAAATCCCGCTCCGATGTCGTGAGGCTATTCTCCTGCCTCCTAAATCCAATAAGGGATGAAAGACGATTATCTGATCGTCTCGGCGCATGGCACGATGGTCTACACTGCCGACCGAGCCAGGAGAGCCAAGTGTGCCTTCTCGGACTCAGGGTCTTAACCATAGTCTTAGGGCTTTTTCTTTCAGTAGTTGTTCCTTGTTTATCCTGTATCTGATTTCTGAACTGACCAGTGGTGTTTGTTTTACGATAAGATACATACTGCTCCTCGGCTGAGCCTTACCAACGTGCCTCGCCTCAACATCTGCTGCGCTCGGAGATATACGTCAGCGAAACGGACAGTTGAGTCCGTCCCACTCATTCTCGTTACACCCCTAAGAAGGCAAACGTCCAGCCGCGGGGACGCAATTACCGAGGGCGATTATAGGTTGCGGAGGATAGACGTGCTCGAAGAATTTCCTAGCGCCCTACGACCTTGCACCGTTCCACATCCTAATCCCCAAGGTGTTCCGTTGCTCGTCCGACCAGTTCAGCAAGTTCCCCTTGCTCAGCCGACCGTGAGAAAAGGGTCGGTTCTTCGTCCGCCTCCCTAGACGCACAAATGACAGGTTCAAGTTTGTAGGGGAAGACGAAGGGGGCGTCCAAATAATTCCTTCGGACTCTGAAGAGGAACTTGACAGACATTCTTGTGTCCGACCGCCTCTTTTGCTGACTACAGTCCCCGAAGACTCTTCAAAGAAGAGAGTCTGACCTGAGGCTGCTCCTAAAGAGGAGGAGCAATAAAGTTGAAGTCAAGGGGACGGGACTTCTCGCCTCGAAGCAAATTTGCCTCCTCCTCCTCCCCCTGCACAGTTTCTGATCCGGCCCTCAAAACCTATACCGACTTAAAGAAAAGAGGCCGATGGAGCCCGAAGATAAGGAGAAGGGGTGCCACCTAAAAACAAGCAGAAGAAGTGGTCAAGGAGCCCCAACAAAAGAGGCATCCTCAGTGAAGAGTAGAGAAGAGCCTCCACTAGCCGAGGTGCGCCGAGGACACGCATATGGTCTCCTGGCTAGAGCTCGATGGGGTACCATTTCCCTAGGAGACCTCGGTCAGGAACTATGACGGAGGCGTGCTGATTATAGCCGAGGCACTGCAGCAACCCCTTCTCTTGCCCCAGACATGGATTCATATAGGCGTTTCAGCCAATATGAGCTCTTCAGTCTCTGAAGAGGATTTGGCCATGGTAAGTATATCCATTCCATTCCTTGGCTATAATGCGGATTTTTTTTTTATGTTGTATACTAATACTTCATCTGATTCAGATCACCCAGCAAGTCTTTGTGGCCGAAGAATGGAACCGCAAGACTCACGTGAACCCAGGCCGAGCCCAGCCAGTCCGAGGCAGAGAGAGCCTTGGATAGCCTGAAGGAGAGATCTCCAAGCTTTCTGAGCAGCTAAAAGGAGTAGCCAAGAAAGGATAGCCTTGACGCTGGTCTCAAGAATGCTGAGTCCAGGCCGAGTCTCAGCGCAGGCAGCTAAGTGAAGCTCAGAAAATCTGGCAGCTGAAAGGAAACCACTAAGGCTCTCATGCGAGCTGCTGAGGTTAAAAGGCTGCCGAGGAAGCCGGTTCAGGAGACACCGAGACTTACACTAGCACGGGTAAAGCGGATTCCTTGACTCGAAATGTAATGTGGGTGGGATCCTGAAGGCAGAAAACGCAGAGATCCGAGTGGGCGTAAAGTACTTTTGAAGAAGGGAACTCTCTGGAGGCTCTGAGAATGCTTTGAGTGTTATGAAAGTGTGTAAAGTAAGAAAAGTAACTGCCTACGGAGGTTTATATATGGGACAAATGGAGCGGTATCATTCATCTCGCTCGAATTACGAGGGCAAACCCTACCCGTTTGATCAATAATCCACCGTTGGATGCAGGGGACACAGCCACCTGAAGTAGTTGACGCGCTGCTTTGGGAAGGAAAAATTTGCAGCGGAAATAATGAGGCGCGCGTCTCCACAATCTCACGCGTGTAAACAGGAGCATTTATGACTTTCTACTTCTGTTGGTTTCTTTTATTTTAGTTTATTTTCACTTTTATCCACCCATTCCCGCATACCAAATCAAAATCTTATTTTTTCTTCCTGTTTGCGTGGAAAAAAAATAAAATTTTGAGGGGCTATTGTGGGGGATAAGGGGGTCAGGCCCAAGTTAATGGGCCGAATACCTAGGAGAGGACTGTTTCACATCCGAAGATAAAGATACGGACAGTGCAGGGCCCAGAGTGAAGCGGAATCCTCCTGTAGAGAATCAACGCTGTCCGAGGATGATATCTCCAGTCCGAGGAGGACATCACCTGTCCGAGGAAGATATTTTACTTTGATCTGATATAGGAGACTAACTGAGTAGGGGAAAAGCCTGATTGATTGTCCGAGGACTCCACCTGATCAAGATAAGCTCAAAACATACTCAGGAACGATAAGGATGAGGAAATATCTGAGGGAAAGGCTGCTGCCACCGTATTCAATGCACTGCAACAGCTTTTCTGGCCGCATTTATGTGGAGAAGACCTCTGAACAGTGCTTCATAACCTACCGCCACTCACACAGAGAGGAAAAGAAGCTGCCTGACATGACAGGTACTTGAGCAAGTTCATGGATGGGGAGCACGTGGACGGTAGAGATGAGAGTGAGAGTGGCTATATAATAGAGGGAGAGGGTTTGAAACGGGGGACGGAATGTATGGGAAACTGATCAATAAATAATAAAAAGAGAGATAATCCTTTGCTGTGAATCCCTTGTCAACTCTAGTTCTTTGACCCATGCTCTACAAATTAATTGTCTTTGGGTTTACGTAAAGAAATTAGACCCTACACTATGTAATAGAATAATATTATATTTTTATATGATATATTTAATTCTTTAACGCAACAAGATAAAATTTAACAAACAAAGAAAACAAAATAAACAACAATTTAAAAAACAAAACTAAATCACATTAACCTAAAGTATAGTTTTAAAAAATATAAAAAATTATCAACCTAAAGTATACAAGAAAAATAAAAAATCCACCAAAAAGTTGAGAGAGAGAGAGAGAGAGAGAGAGAGAGAGAACTCTTTTTTGTGAGGGAAAACTATGCATAGAATGAAAAAGATAATAATAAATTTATAGTAAGATGGTGTGAATAAGAAGAGGCAAAAA
Source organism: Quercus suber (assembly GCF_002906115.3). NCBI lineage: Eukaryota > Viridiplantae > Streptophyta > Magnoliopsida > Fagales > Fagaceae > Quercus > Quercus suber. Next base: position 837,047 of record NW_027069703.1, on the reverse strand, counting down.
TAAAGGAAGATAAAGGGAAAGAGGAAGAATGATATTAATGTAGAGGGTAGTGGGGAGATGAAAAGTTAAAGGAGAGTAGGGACATAAAAAGGTAAGAGAGAGAGAAAGGTTGGAGAAGTATAAATAAAAAAAAAGGTTAAAAAAATTATAGAAAAATTGAAAAGAAAAAAAGATAATAATATGAAGGTTGATGTAGCTCAACTGGAGTATAGTAACAATAAATGTTATGCTTCAACTTTAAATATAATATAGATATATAAATGAATATTCTATAAATATTAACTTCAAATCCAGCTAACCGGTTAGCGGTGCAAATTAAGAGTCTCTTAAAAAAGGTAGTCAAAAAGGATTTTCAGCTCTTACCGCTTCTTTCCAAATCCTTTTGTTCTCAAATAAAACCGTTTTTTTAAATGCTGGCACATGGGCAGAAATAACAATAATCTAAAAACGATACACTTAGTATTGATCTATACTGAAACATTTTGAAACAACTCCAATATGATATTGACTAAGAGATTTCATTGTTTTATTATTATTATTTTTAATCAAAAAAATATATGTGTGGTGGGAATTTGGCATTGGACCAATTAATGAGATTGTAATACAATGATCAAGGATCAAGGCAGGAGAGTAAAAAAAAAAAAAAAAAAAAAAGGCAGGACTCGAGAGTAGCTGGGGTAGGTGGAAAGGGGAGGTGGAGATTCAAAATCACATGGTCTTCTACAATACTCACGGGTCAAAGACTCAAATGAAGAAGGGATCACACAGATTTCAGAATGAGAATGTGTATAGAAATGAAAATCAAGTTTGAAAAAGGTTTAAACGAAAGCGCAACAAGAGACCGTGGATGGATACGGTAGCTTTGGCTATAATCAAAACGATATTTAATTAAGGGTCTATTTAGATTTGTTTATTTTATTAAAATTGAAATTTTTTGCTAAAGTACTTTAGATAAATGTAAAATTAATTGAAATAGTATAGTGGAATCCATATATTGTACTAAAAAGTATAATGGGACCAATAAATAATAATAAAAATAAGTTGACAAAATTAATTATGCCAAATAGATACTAAATAGATTTTTTTTTTTTTAAGAATTAAATAGAGATTGAAATAGTGTGGAAATTGGTAATTGGACAAACAACAAAATGAAAAAATATATGATAGTGGTAGTTGAGTTCAGCCATGCTATTTGTTTATTCACAATTTACCAAAAAAAAAAAAAAACATGAAAAAGCTAGGCCCTTACCTACATTCATCAAGGGTTATTTTTGGCCTTTTTTTAGCCCACCATGAAGAATCTGATATGTGAGATATAAATGTTATTACTTTAGATTAAGCTTGGTGTGTTATTTTAGGATGAAAAAATTTTAGAGAGAAAAATTATATTGTCTTATTTGTATTAAATGGACATAGTCAAATTGTTGAACCATACAATTTCTTGTGTTGAATGATTACTTTTTTTTTTTTTTTTGCATCTCACAGATTTGAGAATTTGTGTATATTCTTAACAATTTTCCTTATCATTTTATGTCTAAAGTTGATTGATACATTTTTGGAGAATTTATTGAGTTCTCCTGTTGGACCATATATGTTTTTCGTATAATCAATAAATAAATCACTTTGGGTTTTAGGCTTTTAGCGACTCTATGGACTTCTTAAAATTAGCAAATGATAAGATACATTTTTTTATTGGTTGGAAGGATCACGTGACCGTTCTCCCATTGCATTGAATAATTTCGCCCACTATTGAGGGCAACTCAAAGTGCAAAGGCGTGGGTCCGGTGTCAAACACTTTATCTGCAGATTTTCTTCTTTAGCTGACAGATATCTAATGTCATTCCGATCAAATTACTTAGGAAACAAGTATTGCTTTTATAATTTTTCTATGAACATCAGAATATTTTTTGTTAACAAACTTAAACATTGAAAGCAGTTGCCATAAAAATATATTAAAGGTTAAGGTTAGTAACTTGGAATCCTACTCATTTGAGGTAAGAAGCAATAGAAACTTTTTAAGAAGCAGTGGGTGCACCAATAATAGAAAATGAAGTATCACCAATTCTATATTGACATTGAGAAACGATATTCCACCAATTCTTTTATTAACATCCCACAGAAATTTCATCAATCAGTAAACAGAAAAATATAAATGTGACTTCTATTGACACCTTCTTATACCATATCAAAAGAATTTGAATCAGAATCTCTCCCTTGCTGCTATTATTGACTATTTATATATCTGTTTATTTTTTCCAAACTTATGTACGATCTGCTAACCAAACAGACCACCTAGTCGTCTTGTGCAAGATACTTTACAAACAAGCACATATACACCATCAACATTACAATACCTCAATACCATCATCTTTTATTATCTCAGGGTTGTTGTCAAGAAGTGTAACTAGCGATCTTGATTTCCTGTTCCGGGCTCTGCCCGCTTCTTTCAACAACTCCGATAACCTCCTCCTCTCATCATCCACATCAGGATTTGCTGTTCCAAGCTTCTCTTCTCTCATGCCAACAACATAGTCCAAAATTTCAATGGCATCGTCCAGCCTGTAAAATCCATAAGTTGGAAAGCAAAATGATATTACAAAGTATAGGTAAAAGAGAACCAATGCTTTGATTATATGTCTTACAATGTAACATTGTGTGTTTAATAACCACTAAAATGAAGCGAAGTGAGAAGACCACAGCTAAAAATGCAAAACAACAAATATTCACATAAATGATAAATCACTTTGCTAAAATATAATGAAAGAATGGTACCTGCCCATTGCATCATAAGTTCCAGCAAGATTACTATAGACCCCTAATGTATCAGGATGATATGGCCCATATTCCTTTTCCAAAATATTCCTTGCTTCTTCAAAAAGATCTGCAGCCTTATTTATCGCATAGCGCTGCACACAGGCAAGTCCCATTTGGTTAAGAGCAATCCCAAACAGAGCAGATTTCTTCTCTCCACTTGCCCGGAACTTCGTGATGGCACTTTCCAAGGTGTTATGGGAGTCAGAATAGTTCCCCATCATATAATACATGACGCCCATTTGAGCCTCAATTCCAGCAATTGTACTTTGTTGACCTGGGGTGTCACCATATATTTTCAAAGCCTTTTTAAGTAACTTGAGTGCCTTCTCCAATTCATTCATGGATTGATAGATGGCAGAAACATCAATAAGACCACTGGCAATCTCTTCTGAGGGGATCCCAGGATTAGGCTTTCCATAGATTCTGAGTGCATTTTCACAATAAGATTTAGATTCTTTAAACTTTCCTATCTTGTGGTACAAGTCAGCTAAACGGACAAAAACTGAAGCAACGGCTGGATGATTCTCTCCTTTGGCTGATTTAAAGACTGTGAGTGCTTTCTGATAAGAAAAGATGGCCTCATCATACCGAGCCAAGGATAAATACTCATCTCCAATGCTGCAATCAATTGAAGCCACATCTATTTCCTGCTCATTGGCTGCCATGGCCATGCTTGCTAAAACATAGTGCTCAAGAGCAGCTTCATAGTCTCCCTTTGCATCATAGACAAGTCCCATGAGTCTCCTATCTGCTGCTTCTTCAAGAGAAGCAGGAGAACCATTCTCCCTGTGGATGTCAAGGGCCATCTGACAAAACTTCTCAGCCTCATCAAACTGCAATGCTTGAACATGAGCCTCAGCTACATACCGACATGTTTCACCAACTCGAGGGTCTGTTTCTCCCAAAACTTGCCGTTGGATTTCCAAACCAGCGGTATAAAATAGTATTGAATTCTCAACCTGGCCTAGCATTGCATAAGTATCACCTAATTGCATGCATCCAGCAAACTTAGCTAGTGCATGATTTTGGCCATCCTCTATCACAGGAATATCAATCGAGCGCTCCAGAACTGGTATTGCCTCATTGTATTGGCCTAAGCTGCAGTATATTGCTGCCAAAACATGCAAACACATGACCAGCTCCAAATTGGGCTTCTCATTTGCACATATCTCAAACGACTTCCTTGCCCGAAGAGCCAGTTCAAGAGCCTTCTTAGGATTTTCACCGGAAGAAATCATATTCCTAGTTTGTTTAAGCAAGAATGGGCCAAGGTCTGGGTTGTCTAGTCCTGCCAAAAGAGGGTCCTCAACTCCATTCTGAAATTTTGCTCCCAATAAAGCAAAATTTCTGTGTCTTCTCATAGCATTTGCTTTTCTTGAATTCTTCTCTTGCCTTTTATCAATTGGAGGCCTTTCATGAGAAGAATTACTCCTGGGACGAGATTTTGGTGATGTTCCAGAGTCCAATGGCAACCGAGAAAGCTGCTTAGGACTACCGGATTGGCTTCTAGCCTTCTTTGTAGACTTTTTACCGACAGACCCGTTTTCTTTCTCTGGAGTCAAGTCACCTCTATTGCCATCCTTATTTTCTATCACCACCTCCTTTGTTACCTCAAATTCCCCTATATCCCCAACAAGGTGACGCAATTCTGAATCAATCCTTGATTCCTCACCATATGACAGAAAGCTACGCCTTGAAAGGGACTGATCAGAGCTCTGCATCTCACAGACATTGTAATACAGCTGCTCAATAGAGGTGTCGATCATGCCATCAATAGCCAGATCAAAAGAGTCACTATGAGGACTTTGTGGACTCAATGGACTTCTTGGAGAGCCTTGCTGAGTAAAGCTTTCCTTATGTGGTGTGTAGCTTCCATTGGATTCGTCTACTACACCATCCCCATGTAATGCATCCATAGCTAATCCAGGCATCGTAACTACTTATGTACTAATCAGATAAAAGAGAAAAACGAAAATGTCTATCAGATAGCATCAACAAACCAAAATTTAATGCAGTACTCACAAAATGCATTTCAACCATTTAACAATCCTGCATTAGAATTATATATATATATATATATATTATATTTCAAATTCAATGTCTCACTCAAATTTTTAAAGAGAGCATTTCGTATTAAGTTCATAAAATAACTCTGTCCCGCCTTCCATTTTGCACTCAAAAGATTCTTGTTGGCAAATTCTTCCATTATTAACTTCTATCCAAAAGCCAAATGACAAAATATTGAATTTGCTGCATCAAATTGGTTTTATACTTTTATTCACATACTGATAGAAAGAAAGCCTAGAAGAGAACAAAAGTTCAATGGTGTTAGTGGGGTCTCTGCAAAGAAGACTACTTTACAATTCCATGATCAAGAACCAAACCAAAGAATAACACATAAACACATTAAAAATATGAAACAGCCACACAGACACCAAACTTTAATAGCCAAAAATACGGATAACAAACTATGCTTGATATGGGGAGCCAAAAAAAGGAAGAAGATAAACAAGTCAACCTTAGAAATAAATGTCAAATGTACTTATAATTATTTTGAAACTCAAAAAAACTAGAAGATATAAACGGTAAGTATATGAGACATACCTTAATATTTTTGCCAAAGAAGGAGAAAGCCAAAGAGGTTCGCAACTTACAAAGTTGTCTGGGTGTTAATATGTACAGAAAAATAGAGAGGTATGGGGGGTGATATATGTGTCTTAGTATGCTTTATATATGAGAGATGAAGGTGGAAATTATGAGAGAAAGATGAGGGCAACATGGAGAAAAGACCACTAGAATATTAAGTTTTTGTGTGAATATTTACAGATAATATATGTATAGGTGTGGGGTTGCAGAGAGTTGGAATGTTGAAGCAATAAGGAAGGCGACTTCTCTCCCAACCCATCACTCTCTCTATCTCTTTCTCTTTGTGATTCAAAGGATATAAATCTAATTAATTAATTAACTAACTAAATCTTCTCCAAAAACATAAAAGAAGTAAACTAAGGGCAATAATTAAATTGAATTGACAAAAGTATTATTTTTTTTTTTTGTGACTTCTCTCCCTCTGCAGGTTCAAAGCAATACATAAATTAATTAATTAGTTAAATATTTACTCAAAAAAATGGTAATAAAAAATAAAATAAATAATTGAATGAACTAATAGAAAGTTTGAATTTCTTGTGTGTGACATGGCTCCCTCTTTTTGTGATTGTGAATTTGTTATACAATTTGTGATACATACATTATTAATTTATTAAATATTTTAATCAAAACAAAAGGGAAACAAGGTAATAAATAATTAAATATGAATTAATAAAATTATTGAAATTTTTTTTAATATAGTTTTGCGTGTGATGTAGCTAGTTGGCGGGATTAACGGCCTTTTAACGTTAAAAGGACTCTGGAAATGTTAACGTGACAGCACTCTCGGTTTGGGAAGTTTCCATGAAACTTTAATTTTTGATTTTTGGCTTTACCACGTGGCAAAAGAAATTTTCAGCTTTTGTCTGCTGTGATCTAATGATTGGATGCCTTTGCGGGTACACGTGGACCACATCCAGCCGTATTTGGGCTGTTTTTTTTTTTTTTTGGGGAAGGAGCCACCAATTTTCAAAATCTAAAGTGGGGCCCAAACATAAACAAAAGGGGCCCATTCCATTGTAGGCTGTAATATTTATAGATCACAAATTATTTCACAATATTTTTATCACAACTTTGACGTGATAAATTGTGAGTAGATAACCATCATTTATATATGAACTTATAGTTTTTTTTTTTTTTTTTTTTTTTTATACCAATTACACTTTATCACATCACAATTTTAACCATCATTTATATATGAACTTATAGTTTTTTTTTTTTTTTTTTTTTTTTATACCAATTACACTTTATCACATCACAATTGTGATAAGAAATTGTAAAATATTTTGTGGTCTTAGAATATTTTCACATCACTCAAAAGGAGGGAAGAAGTGGGCTCTTTCATGTTGGTAAGAAGAGTAGAAGGGAAAGGAATGAATTCTCTTTTCTTTTGGACTCACTATTTTGGTTTTTTCTAATTTTAGGAGGAAAAAAGAAGATTAGAGTTTTTTTTTTTTCAAATATTTATTAGAATAATATGATGGAATATTGGAATTCTTTATTACACCATTTAACTTGATTTCTCTTTAACCAACCAAACAACCAAAGAGAATATAACTTTTTTTTTTCCCTCCAAAAACATGGTGTGTATCATGCAAGGGATTCTTTTACTTTGGCAATGATTTGAGGGCAAATGGATTAATTATTACTTACCTATCAAATCAATTTTATTGTCAAGGAATACTTTGTTCTAACTTTGTTTTAGCTCTATTGCTATATATTTTAAAAGCTAGACCATATAATATATAGGTTTATTTAATATAATTAAAATCTTTATGTGATTAACATACATGAATAATTTGATATATTTTATCTTCTGAAAGACAAAAGTTATTTTTACTTTAGTAAGCTCTCGTCATATCAACTTCTGTTTGTTATTTGGTGGTTCCAATGTGAGGAATTATTATTCTCACAAGTCACGCCAGAGTCTGACAATGTGAGTTTAATTTTGAGATAAACTTCATAAAATGGAGTAACGTGAAAGAAACCAATTATGATTTGGAAATATTACTTTTGTGGATTATCAAAAAAATATTACTTCTGAGTTTTTTAGCAGCCCATAAACACAAGCTTGAAAGTCCAATCTACTTCGGCCCAAAAACATGTAGCCCAATGGGCTCAACTGCCATATGAAATACGTTTTCAACTTTAGGGTATGTGTTTTTATTCATTTTATTTTATTATTATTTTTTCTTAAAATGGTGTTTTTAACTTTAGTGAATTGTACTCGGGCGAAAAATGAAAACAACAAATAAAAGAAGATTGGGCCTCCACGAAGTTACCAACCTATGAGATTTTGGGAATTGAAGTTGTTGAATGAAATGAAAATGATGTAAAAATCTATTATACACCCTTGTTTTTATATTTTCCATAACTTTTTTTTTTTTTGATAATTGGATAGTTACAATGAAGAAGGGGAATTTGAACTCTTTGTTTCCAATAGAAACACTAAGAAGTAAGAAGCATAATTGAGTTCTAAGACTCTTCTTGACCATATGTACCATAATAATAATTATAGAAATTATTAGTTTTTTTTTTGATGAAATAATATATATATTTTTGAAAAAGTTTCAACTTTTAGTGTTCGTTTTTCAAGATAATTCTTGATCATCAGACCAAGACACCAATCAATTTTTGGTGTAAGCGGAGATTGAACCCTAGATCTCTTATATAACTATTAGAAATTTTACCAGTTGAGCTAGCTTGAACCTACTATAAAATAATAAATTGAGTTACAATTATGCATTAAAAAAAAAGGCCCATTATTCGATTCATATGATTGCAACTTTTTTGAGGTCAAAAGGTGAAAAACTAGGGAAATATGCCAACTACAATAGATACTCTTGCTACTCTTATTAAAGAGTAGACAAGGAATGACATAAAAAAAGAAGAAGAAAAAAAAGTAGACAAGGAATCCATTTAGGGTCATCAAATGAATTCATGACAAAAATAAAACTAAAAATGTTATTCGGCTCCTATTATTCAACTAGACTTGAAGACAAGAAGACATACCAAGGTCATTGATTTATAATTATAATTAACATTATCATATATAATTTGTAACCACAGTATATTTTATTGGAGCAATACCCAGCTGTCTAGTGGTTAGGACCCAAAGTTGAGAATTTTAGTCAGATGTGGGCTTGGGTCCAAATTAAAGTACCCTACTTGAGGAACTTGATAGAAATCTAAGCGATCGCCAGGGCTTGATAGAAATTGAAGCTTAAATATGTTGCACAATTATTCAGCAAACTTGTATCTGAAAGATATAAAAATGGCTGGACCAATTGATTCTACTTAGGACAAATCAATGTGAGTAGGTGGGTCTAATATCATGACAGGGAATCTAAAATTGATACACCAACCAACTATTAAACTTCAAATATGCCTAAATTTCTATTCAATTTCGATTGAACTGTCTCATCTTCAACTGCAAGAAGAAGACACCACCCACCAGAATTAAATAATAGAAACCAAAACGAAAAAGATCGATGCAGGCAATTCTCAGTCATATGTCATATTCAAAACTAAACTGCTAAACTTATATTTGGATGGGAGTTTTTTTTTTTTTTTTTTTTTTTTTGGGGATGGTATATGATGTAGCTTCTTCTCCCAAAAAAATAAAAAAAAAAACCTAGTTTCTATTCATTTCTTCAGAAACAAATTAGCTCCTATTCATTTGTTTACACTACTTTTAAAAAAATTGGTACAGTTCCTTAAGTCTTGACTTTATTATGCTAATTCTTTTTCCTCTTGGATGAATGAAAATGTATTGATGTGTAGAGAAAATTTGAGGAATAATATTGGGCTGGGAAGAACCCTGACAATTCTGATTATAGTGGGTCTTTTTCAATCGATAATGAAGTGAAAAAACACTCTTTAACTTAGTATGGCTTACTACTAATTTTAACCAACAAATCAAGGTTCAGTCCAAGCAGTTAATTAGTTAATTAATTTCAAGTAAAGCAGTATTCATGGATAAATAGTAAAGCAAGTAATAAATTACGAACACCTGCACACAAGGACATGTAACATGTTCATAGAGTGAAAGCCTCCTAAACGTTAAAAACATTAACAGGCAAGCCCAAATCATCAAACGCACATGCTATACTTTTCTTAAAAACATGTAGCTAAAACATTAAATCAAATTTGCAGGAATAAAAAAATTATTTTTATAAACAACACAATTTATTCCAAACAATTTATGCTAGTCAAGGAAAATGTTACCTAATTACCTCAAATTAATGATGCCTACTTTATTATTATTTTTAGAAAGAAAGATGTAAGTTTTATTAAGTAACAACAACCAAATTGGCTTGAATTATAACAGAGTTGTGTGGTGGGACATCTTCCATCCACATTAGAAAATCTGTTGACATGAAGTACTTATCTCTCAAGATTGTGAGCTATAGAATAGAGTTTCCTTAATTTATACTATGGAAAGACTGTAAATTTTTTTGCATCCTGTAACAAAAGTCCAAAGGAGGCCTAAGAGAAAGATTCGTCCTTAAATATTCCTTTTAAACTTCTCTAGAATTCTCCAAACTTAACTTAAAATCAATCTCACATCAATTCAATTAGTCAAGAGTATCCAAAATATTATACTTGGTGTTTTTCTAAGTTCTTTTCAGTGATATATGGTCATTATCAAAGATTAAAGAAACTTGCGTTTTCTGTTTTCCTATCAATTTTATGAAAACACTAGTATTATGCCTATGCGATGCATGATTTAATCAAAATTTATATGTAAACTATAAAATAGATAATAAAAACAAATGATTATTTTACTTTTAAGTTATATAATGAATGCATATTGTGTAAGACTAATGTATTATAAAAGGCATATAATAATAATAATAATAACAACAATAATAATTGAATGGTAGATGGTAGATAGCTTGTAACTAATATGAAAGGAGATACCTAAAATTTAAGGCTCAAAATAATATTTAAATGGAAAAACCTTAAATTTAGTAATTAAAAACTATCCAAAAAATGATTGAAAGCATATTTAAGTGGAAACATTAATTCAATAATTAAGAACAATTTAAATTAATAAACATTTAAGAATTTGAAGTAGAGAGACTTACATGAAAATTTAATTTTTGTCCTTGAAAGCAAGGGAGAAGACACCAAAACTTGAGTGATTTTCACCCTACCAAAAAATTATAATAAACAAAGAGGATATGTATAAATATATATATATATATATAGATAGATATAAACTTCAAGTTTTTTTTTTTATTTTTTTATTTTTTATTTTTTGGTTGAGAAAAACTAAGAGTTAAGACATTGGTAATAAGTTTTCATCCACAATTGAAAATATAGCATTGAGATATGATGAGAATTGAGAAGTTATACCTTTCAATAGTAGGTCATTTTTGGCCTGTGAACAGTAATCTCTATTATTTGATCTCAACCTCTCTGTGTAATTATTAACAAAACAAAATAAGTAGCACAAAAAAGAAAAAAGAAAAAAAGAAGAAATCCTTCTTAGTATGATATTTGCTATCTAGTTCACCTAAATAAGTTTTTTCAAAGGAATGATAAAGCTTTAACTACGAAGAGATACAATATGCTAAGCAATAGAGAATGAAACTTAAACTACAAAGAGAATAGTAGACCGTTATGCTGTAGCTTCCTAGTTAACAATATGAGCAATACAATCTATTATATCTTTTAATTAAGCTCTAAAACAATCCAAGTGTTGTGAATACTGTGCAAGAATGTGTGCTGAAAACTCCAATCTATCAAACTTGTTACAACCATCTTTGCATCTTCACTGATATGCCCCATCTGTGATATGTTTTCTAGGACCTCAGAGTGCATATATAAAAAAGTTGATAATAACGATTAAATTTTGTGTCTATCTAAAACATTGTCAAAGCATTAGGGTAAACTTTTAGAATTGATTTAATAGCTGGAATTAAAATTTTTTTTCCCTTGTAATGAGCACCACATAAAGAAAATAAATCTAAAGCTTCTAACCACAAAATTAAACTTTAATTTTATGCATGCTTGCATGGGATCCATATAAAGAGTATAAAAGAAGTGACGAAGGGAAAAAAATCAACAATATATGCACAAACTTCAAAAGATTAGGCAGAATACAAAAGGCTTTGAAAAAACTGCAACAAAATACATATAATAGATGATTGAAGCTAAGCAAGTTCATGTGCCACCTGATTGTTTTCTAAGATTGAAACCATGGCAAGCCATGAAAGATGTTCTGTATCATGCGTCCAAGAGGCCCAATTGATTCGTTGGTTTGACCGCTTGAAAAAGCTATGTGCTCCTTGCTCTTGGGCGAAATAGATTTCTACTTTTAGTGCAAAAGCCTCCGTTCGTTTTCTAAATAGAAATAGATAACTTGGTTTTCTAGTTTCAAAATAATTCTAGCAATAGAAGAGTTCTAGATATATTTGGAGATATTTATGATTTTAACATTTCAGATTGATTAGCCCTCATTGAATTGTTCTTGGAGATAAATATGATTTTAGCATTTCAGATTGATAATCCTCCATCAAATAATTCTTTATGATCTAATCTAAAGTTGTTGATAAACTTGGAGACGGAAAGGAGAGTAAAAATTATTGATAATTCATAAAAATTAAAATTTTTATCATCTTAGAAATTATAGGAGAAAAAGATAAGGACAAAAAAATATATATCTATTTTTTGATTTTGGGGTTTGTTGATAACATTTTAGATAGACATAACTGTTATAGTTATAAATCAAATACTACTTTCTTTCATTACTTAATTTGTCATATTTATCTAAAAAATATGTATATATCTATTCTTAAAATTTAAAAATTTAAGAAAATTTCTGCAATTTGGTACCTCCACTTGGCACAATCACGTTGTTTGAGCTCAACTTTTATTATATATAATAATATGATATAATATGATATGCTATATTTTGGAACTAAAAGTTCAATTTGTGTTATCTAGTAGATTCCAGTTAACTCAATTGATAAAGTTTCTGATAGTTGAATAAGAGATCTGGGGTTCAATCCCCACTTATGTAACAACTGATTGGTGTCTTGGTATAATGATAAAAGAGTTAACACTTAGAACGGACGCCATAAGTTGAAACTCTTTAAAAAAAAAAAATTTGCATTATCCACGAAGACATTATATTTGCCTAGTTGTAAACGTTGTTTAAAGGATTGAAATTTTTTTAGTTGATTCATGTTGCCGTCATATACGGAAATAAAAGATTTATTAAGAATTCTAAAAGATCGAAATGAACACACAGGATTCACTCTATATAGTTGTTGTCTTACCTCACGGTTCCTGATATTAATGACCAAACCATTTGTCTTTCATTCAATGTGATATAGGGCCCGTTTGGTCATAGAGTTTAAAAATTGTTGTTTAAAAAGATGTAAAAAGTATTGTTTAAAAAGTGTTGTTGAAAAATGTATTTTTATTGTTTAAAAAACAAAAAAATGTGTTTGGTCATTAAATTTATATTTTCATCTCCTCTCTTTGACTTTTTTTTTTTTTTTTTAATCTCATTTATCTATTGTTACAAGAAAAAATTTATAGATATAACAATTATACCTAGTTTTTCTATCCTCTAAAAAAAAAAAAGAATAATAAAAAAAACCTAGTTTTTCTAACACCAAATCTTTTGTGCCATAACTTTTTTCATTGTTATGATTTAGTAGACTTT
>NW_027069703.1:804450-817570 GCF_002906115.3 Quercus suber | reverse complement strand
TTAAAAAAAAAAAGAAAGACAAAAACAAAAATGGAGGATAAACAAAATGTATATTAGTTTATATTTTAAAATTTTAGCTAAAAAATACATAAACATTTGAGAGTTGTAAATATAATAATAGTTCTTCAATGACCTCACACTTTGCCACAATTTGATAACATGCACAACTGTAATTGACGAATTGTCACTTTCACATGGGCCTATTACTTTTTCTCCATCATTTACACTCGCACATGTCAAAGTTGTAACAAAAGTTATGATACAAAAGGGAAAATCTATGGATACAGTTCTTGTATCACAACTTTTGCCACAACCTGATATGATTACTGGTGAAAAAAAGTGGTAAGTCTAAGTGATAAGCAGTCATTCACTCAAAGTCTACTAAATCATAACAATGAAAAAAGTTTACTAAATCATAACAATGAAAAAAGTTATGGCACAAAAGATTTGGTGTTAGAAAAACTAGGTTTTTTTTATTATTCTTTTTTTTTTTTAGAGGATAGAAAAACTAGGTATAATTGTTATATCTATAAATTTTTTCTTGTAACAATAGATAAATGAGATTTTTTATATGTTTAGGGTTAGAAGAAAAGAGAGCCCAAAAACATATTCACGGATCCCAAAAAAATCAGATTAGAAATCTGAAATTTTAAATCTCGACAGATAGCAGGTGTTGAGGTAGCTATCGAGCAGGTGTCGAGTTTTAAAAATTTTGCACTTCAGCTTGCTTTTTCTTGGACAGACCTGATGACTTCAACACTTAACCTTGAAACATTGTTTCTTGAAGTATTAAAAACACCTAGAACTACCCAATTACAAGTAGAGTGTGTTTTGTCAAAGGATTAGCCAATTTACATAAATAAGTGACATATGTTTTTAATCAAGTTAAAACATATATGTCCTAACAACCACCACCACCTTTGAAACTCCATTAAAACACCAAACCAAACCCCCCCCTCCAAACCCACAATTATAACACCAAACTAAAATCCAAAATCCAAACCCACAGAACAAATCACAGCCAAATACCCATCACCTGCAACCACCAAAACAACGGCAACCCACAACACCACCGAAGCACCCACCTATAGCAGCACCACCAAGAAACACTCCAACAAAAAACCCAGGTGCCAAAATACTCAAATATAAACACTGATTCATCATTGAAAATACCCACAAAAACCTAAGTCTAAACACACAAGACCCATAGCATGCAAAACCCACGATCCCACAGCAAGCAAAACCACCTACCCACGGCGGCCCACAACCCCACAATGAGCGAAACCACCTACCCATGGTGAGAAAAACAACCCACAGTGGCTTGCAACTCCACGGCGAAGAAAACCACCCACCAATGACCACCCACGCTAGAACAAACCCATGCCTACCTACGGCCACCTATAGCCTCGATGACCCCACACCGATTGGAAGCCACCCAAAGCAGATCTGAAGCCTTTTTCTTCACACCCAAAGCCGATCTTGAGAAGTGGGAGACTTTACCATGAGAGGAAGAAAGTAGAGAGCGTGAGAGAAAGAGATAAGAAAAAAGAAAAAGAAAAAAGAAGAGGGAGGTAGAGGAGTTTGAACTCTGAAGTGAGAGGAAGCAAGAGAAGAGGTGTAAAACTTTTTGGGTTTGCATACCTGGATGTGGAAGGAATTTAAGGGTTTAGGTGGTAAGATAGCAATATGAGGGGGGGGGGGTGGTTTACACCCCCAATGCTAGTGCTCTAATAATATATACACGTGTAGAATTCACTAGTTTTTCATTCTACACAATAAAAAAATATTGGGTAAATTCCATTAACCTCCCCTGAGGTTTGGGCAAATACCACTCAAGTCGAAAACATTTCAAAATTGACCCATTAAGTCCCTAAAAGACATATTAGTCCCTAACACCCTTAACACCGTTACCCATCTGTCATTTTTCTTTACCTCACTTAGAACCCTCTCTATTCTCTTCTCTCTGGTTCCTCTTCCTCTTTCAATCCCAGCCAAAGCCATAACAAAAAAACGCAAATCTTACCACAAAACTCAAATAATAGATGGCTCTTGCTTTTTCGGTTCTCGCTTATAAATTCCCCACACAACAAATGATTCTCTCTCTTTCTGTGGAGGAAAAAAAACTGAAAGTTGAAATAAAAGGTTGAAAGGAAAAACAGAGTGCTGAGAGAGAACCCCAAAGAACAATGGCTCTCAAACTCAGTCTTTTCACCTCTCAACCTCTAAAGCTGCCATCTTTTACTCTCCAACAAAAGTCCACTCTCAGATCTCCCAAGTTCTTCATGGCTTCCATCCTCAGCTCTGCCTCTACATGAGTCTCTTTTTCCAGAGCCATTCAATTTTTTTCCTTGAATAATCAGTGGATCTTTGTGTTGTTTCTTGTTTTGGAGCTGTTTTTGGATTTGGGTTTTTGTTTTTACATCTTATTTTTGGCTTTTGAGTGTGCAAATGATTGATATTTGAATTGTGTTAAATGGGTTTTCTTCTTTTTCTTCAAAGGGTTTCTATATCTTTTTGGCTTTGGCTTTGAGTTTTGTGGTGAGATTTGGGTTTTTTTTGTTATGGCTTTGACTGGGATTGAAAGAGGAAGAGGAACTAGAGAGAAGAGACTAGAGAGAGTTCTGAGTGAGGGAAAGAAAAATGACGGAGGGGTAACGATATTAAGGGTGTTAGGGACTAATATGTCTTTTAGGACCTAATTGGTCAATTTTGAAATGTTTTAGACCTAAGTGGTATTTACCCATACCTCAGGGGAGGTTAATGGAATTTATCCAAAAATATTTTTTACTTCTCAAAAATGTTATTAGTTTAAATTTCTTATGTAACAGCTTAATATTTGTCAAAAAAATGTGTATAAGTAATAAAATTTGGAAATAATTGTATAATATATTTTTTTAAAGTTAAACTCTAAAATTTTAGACGTGCAAATGATTGGTTTAAAATTGTTATAGATTAATCATTTTATGAGTTTGGAAAAAATAATTTAAATCTAATTATATGAGAATAATAAATAAAATTTTGTCAATGAAAAAAATTATAATATAGCTAAACATAGCAAATAAATACATATAATAGATATGCTATCATTTATGGATTCTCTAACAATAAAATAACATTTAATATTCACACAAGAAACTTTTTTTTTTTTGTTGTTGTTGAGAAAGAACACTGTAATTATTTAAGAAAAAGAGGCCGACTCGGCCAAAATTACAGTTGGAAGATGTGGGGGAAGCTCTTCCATCCACATCACAAACTTGCTAACATGTCTTGCATGTCTAGCAATGTTATGAGCGATACTATTACCCTGCCTTCTACTATGACCAAACTCCACCACTGTGAACTGACTAGCAAGTAGCTTGGCCTCTTCAATCTGATTTCCAAACTCAACCAATGATGGACCTCTGCTTTGAAGTGCATTGATTGTTATTTTCGAGTCTCCCTCTAGGACAATGGATGATAGCCCGATATTTAGAGCAAATTTGAGTGCCTTAGTTGCTGCAATGATTTCAATTGCATTTGGAGAGTATGGTAGCTAAAATAAGTCAGACATGGAAACAATAACTTTCCCTATATCATCTCTAATAACCACTCCAGCACCTACAAAATCTTCATCCCTGAAAATTGAACCATCGAAGTTAACCTTGATCAAAGGCCACAGAGGAGGTTTCCACATCTCACGTTGATGCAAACCTCTTTGAATCTAGTGAACCATGAACATGTTGTCAATTTAGAGGTCACGTGTTATTTTTTTTAGCCTTTCTTCATCTGCCCATGTCTCGGTAATGAACATGATGGAGGGATCTTTTGCCCCGGTATAATCACCAAGCTTCTTCTCTGTTGCTAGGTTCCCAAGCTCACAATAGTTCCACACTAGATGGCTCATGACTCCACACAAGGAACATTTTATTGTTCATATTGATTTTAAGTATTATATGTATCATGTGTATGCTTTGTGCTCATCTATAATGAGTACAAATCTATGTATGCTCACGGCCCACAGGTTTTTAAAGATATATGAATTATTTATTAATTAGTTATAAATTTGACCCTCCTAAAATTAAATCCTAGCTTTGCCATGATGCATACTAGTTTCCTACAAATAATTATTTGTAATTAACTGTGAGTGGCCTAACCCCAGCACTTCCGGTGGTCGGGGAATTTAGCCAGAGGGGATAAAGTTCTTTTTTTGGGGGGAGAGAAATAGGGGATTAAGTTCTAATTGGGAAGATTAGGAAAATATATGATTTACTTGCATATTTTATTTTTTCTTACATATGTGAGGCTTAGGGCTGTAAACGAACCGAGTTTTATCGAATAGTGCATGTTCAAGTTTGGCTCGTCAAGAAAAGTCAAAAGCTCAAGCTTGGCTTGACCTCGTAACAAGCCTAAAAATAATGTTTGAGCTTGAGCTCGTGGGAAAACCAAAAAGCTTGAGCTTGACTTGATTAATTAGTGAAGCCAAGCTCAAATTTAATAACAAGTTCAAACTTGAGCTCAGGTCAAGATTTTGAGTTTGAGATCTAAGAAAATTATATTATCACAAAATGCTTAAATCTCTAAAATAAAAAAAATAGTATACTCATTTTATCATGTGTCTAGTCCTACTTATGATTAGCCATTAGTCAAATTAAAAATTTATATAATTAAATTCATTTATTTATCCTTCCTTGTTTACATTCACGTTAGATGGTGAAGAATTAGAAAAATACTTGTTTGTAACTATTATAAATGAGAAAATACTAACATGTTTCATAACTTGACATTAGATGATTGATGAGGAAGGATCATATGTGACCCATTTAATTAATTAATTTATTTTTAAATATAACTAAAGTCTAAAGTAGTTCTTGGTTAGTTTAGAGGGAAGGAGAAAAAATTAAGGCAATGGGTGGTGGTTCTATGTTAGCCATGGCATTATTAAGATAAGTGTAATTAGTACATTTAGCTAACACATATTACACCACTGTAAGTTTCTTTAAGACTTTCTCCCCTCTCCTTGTGTGTGTGTGTGTTAAAAATATTCAGTATTCTCAAAAAAAGAAAAAAGAAAAAAAAAGCTAACACATATAAACTTATAAATGAGTCTATGCTTGAAATGTTTTGTATCAAGCTTTTTAGCTCACAAGCTTGTTCATGAACAAATTTTTTTACTTGGGCTCAGCTTGTTTATAAACGAGCCTAACTAAGACTCAAGTTTGGATTATTTATTAATAAACAAACATGAACGAGTTTTTTATCGAGCCGACCCCAATTATTCATGATCAACTTGGTTCATTTACAGCCCTATTGAGGCTTAACGATGAAAGTTACATATGTGCAACAATAATATTAACGACATAAATTTTTTCATAACAAATTTCATACTTGTTGAATTAAATGAGTGTGAATAATTGACACAATTGACATTCAACATTTTATTTTCACCACTCAAATGCAATCAATTACTTTAACAATTATAAAATTTATTGTGAAAAGAGTTGCATAGGAATATTATTGTATATATGCAATCTTTGGTTGGAGTTGCATTGTTTATCTTTTTAAAAGATTCTTTTTTTTTTTTATTGCCTATAAGAAAAAGGTTCGGTTTCTCTTTAGTTTGACTTTTGGTTGTTTAGAAATCAAGTGGACCTATATGGCACATCACATCGTCAAAGAAAGCATGAATACAATGGTCAAAATGGCCAAATAGCACATTTTTGCAAAATATGTAAGGACCTACCACTGTTTCAAAAATATATAGCAATATACCACTATTTAGGAACTCGAGTTCCTCAAACTCGAGTTTCCCATGGAACTCGAGTCCCTCCACTAAAATTTGTCATCGTGGCAATGGTTGAGTTGAATATTTTTAATTTAAAAATTCCATCGTGAACTCGAGGTCTGGAAGCTCGAGTTTTGTGTTGACTGTACTTGAGGTCCTTAACCTTGAGTACTATGTAAGTGCTTACTCGAGTTGATGAAACTTGAGTACCATGTGACATGCTCAATCTGTCACTCTCACTCTCACTCTTGCTCTTGCTCAACTCACCTTCAGTACCAAAAAAAGTCCATCTCACCGTCACTCTCACCATAAAATCTATCCCTCTCACCGTCACTCTCACTCTCCCTTGCTCGCCCTCTCTTTGTTTAGACAACGTCGCAATCCTTCCGGTCACCGAAAATTCAATTGAAGTGGCAAAGCACCCATATTTTTCCCAGTTAATTCAAGGCTGATCTTGACATTGATGATATCGAGTTCTTCAATTGGTGATCTGCATCTTCAATTTCAAATCACAAAGTTCACGTGCCATTACATAACAAAGTCCGGACGCTAATAAAATAAGTCGTTATTGATAGACATGACATCTTTATAACATGTCATTACCACCCTTAGTTAACATGAAAACACAAACATGTTGGCACTAATGACTATAAGATGTGCTGATAAATTCACCGAATATGTAAATGGTTTGTTTCAAACCCGCCAACAACGAAGGTTGAATTGGAAATGAGTTCTAGCTCTTCAAAATCACATCGTGCAGTGAGAAAAAAGTTTGGATCTACTTCCATGTGTGCATCATCAGAAAAGACATCAGAGCCACAACTACAGACATACACCGACTACTATGGGCTAACATGGGTTGGAAGGAAGACAGATTTTGTTAACACTCTAATATACATGTATGTCAAACTTGGTAGCGTTAGACACATCATGGTCGGCGAACCTAGACAACTAGATGCAAATAACACCATCATAGAAGCCACCATAGAAGAATAGCTATGGTCAAAGTTGTTACGTGAAACAGTGTGAGTTGGAGGTGTATTGTAGGTCGCAAAGGTTAAGAGTTCCAAAATCACATTCAATAGAGTTACCTAGAGAGGAATCAACAAATGTACTTGCACACCTTGAAAGGGAGAACAATCAAATGCAGTGGAGGCTAGATCGTTTTCACGCAATCCAAAAGTCTAGAAAACATCATAAGGGAAAAGCATAAGAGTGAGCCATCAAGTCCATTAACGAAATTACAAACTTAGACAATGACAAAGATATTCCAAATTCTCAAATTCAAGCAACGACAATTTTCAAAAATTTCTACCTACCAACATAAGAAGTTGTTGTAAATGTGTAACAAAAATGTCATCATGCATGCTAAAATTTTGTAAAATCAGTCGTTATGCTATCTATGACAATACCTTCTACAAGGTTCTATATATTGTTATTTGCATTTTGCACAAAGAATTTATGGGAACTTATCTTTTATTATTTTTGCCTTGTTGGGTTGCATTTTAATGTTATCTACTAATTAAAACAACAATTAAAGTTTCCAGCATAACATTAAGTTATATAAGTCCAAATTAAAGTTAAATTTATTTAAATGACAAATGATGTTTATTCAGTAATATGAAAGATTAGTTCTCAACTATAAACATCCAAACTTGAATTGAATACATCCTCTAAATAACCTGAAAAATTGTTTTTCAACAATACTGAATAAACATCATTTGCAACTTTTCTTTCTTTCTTTTTTTTTTTTTTTTTTTTTTTTTCATGTGTGCATCATCAGAAAAGACATCAGAGCCACAACTACAGACATACACCGACTACTATGGGCTAACATGGGTTGGAAGGAAGACAGATTTTGTTAACACTCTAATATACATGTATGTCAAACTTGGTAGCGTTAGACACATCATGGTCGGCGAACCTAGACAACTAGATGCAAATAACACCATCATAGAAGCCACCATAGAAGAATAGCTATGGTCAAAGTTGTTACGTGAAACAGTGTGAGTTGGAGGTGTATTGTAGGTCGCAAAGGTTAAGAGTTCCAAAATCACATTCAATAGAGTTACCTAGAGAGGAATCAACAAATGTACTTGCACACCTTGAAAGGGAGAACAATCAAATGCAGTGGAGGCTAGATCGTTTTCACGCAATCCAAAAGTCTAGAAAACATCATAAGGGAAAAGCATAAGAGTGAGCCATCAAGTCCATTAACGAAATTACAAACTTAGACAATGACAAAGATATTCCAAATTCTCAAATTCAAGCAACGACAATTTTCAAAAATTTCTACCTACCAACATAAGAAGTTGTTGTAAATGTGTAACAAAAATGTCATCATGCATGCTAAAATTTTGTAAAATCAGTCGTTATGCTATCTATGACAATACCTTCTACAAGGTTCTATATATTGTTATTTGCATTTTGCACAAAGAATTTATGGGAACTTATCTTTTATTATTTTTGCCTTGTTGGGTTGCATTTTAATGTTATCTACTAATTAAAACAACAATTAAAGTTTCCAGCATAACATTAAGTTATATAAGTCCAAATTAAAGTTAAATTTATTTAAATGACAAATGATGTTTATTCAGTAATATGAAAGATTAGTTCTCAACTATAAACATCCAAACTTGAATTGAATACATCCTCTAAATAACCTGAAAAATTGTTTTTCAACAATACTGAATAAACATCATTTGCAACTTTTCTTTCTTTCTTTTTTTTTTTTTTTTTTTTTTGAGGATGAAGTTGATTTATATTATTCCAATGAAATGGTAGAATCAGTTTGAACAAAATGAAAAATTGAAGGTAGAACATCCTCCATCCATACAACAGTATCTGACAAGGTAAGCGCTAATCTCACCAAACCACGTGCAACTTTGTTACCCTCTCTCTTCGTATGAAAATAGGATAATTCTAAAAACTTCATTTCTACCAATTTAGCATCTTCAATGAGTAAACCATATGATGCCAAACCTGCATTTTTGGACCTTAGAATTAAATTATGTATTCAAACAACATATTTTCATCAACGTTAGAAACAAAAATTAAATTAAACCCAAGGGTCACTTCAGAATCATACATTTTTTTGCTGTTAAATCTGATGGATCATTTGGTAGATCCCCACATATTTTGCAAACAAGTGGTATTTGGCCATTATTAGCATCAACTACATATTTCCATCAAGGTTCTCAAAAAAAAAAAAAAAAAAATTTAAAATAACCCAAATGGCCACTTAAGAATTGTACCTTTTGGTGTCAAACCTGATGGATCAGATTTGTTGACAGGGGACAAACTACGTTACAGACATGTGATTTCTGTTTTAGATGAGATCGGAGGAAGAGACTGAGCTGCAGAACTGCTCATGGTTTGGGCTACACCTGCTAGAAGGACTGGGTGAAAGGGAGATGTAATCCAATGGAATGTTGGTATATAACTACACAGTACTTAAGTTTCATCAACTTGGGTGTGTACTTACATAGTACTCGAGTTTAAGGAACTTGAGTACTATGTAGTTTACATGGTACTTAAGTTTAAGGAACATGAGCACTGTCAACACAAAACTTGAGCTTCCACACCTTGAGTTCAAGGTGACATTTTTAATTAAAAAAATTCCAGCTCAGCCACTGCCATGGTGGCCAATTCTAGTGGAACTCGTGTACTATTGGAAACTCAAGTTTCTAAATAGTGGTACATTGCTATATATTTCTGAAACAGTAGTAGCTCCCAAAATATTTTGCAAAAAGGTGGTATTTGTAAATGAGCCTAAAACTAAGACTCAAGCTTGGCCTATTTATAAACAAATAAACATGGACGAGCTTTTTATCGAACCAACCCTAGTTATTCATGATCAACTTGGTTCATTTATAGTCTTAATGAGGCTTTACAATGAAAGTTACATATATGCAACAATAATATTAACGACACAAATTTTTTTCATAACAAATTTCATACTTGTTAAATTAAATGAGTGTGAGTAGTGGAAACAATTGACGTTCAACATTTTGTTTTCACCAGTCAAATGTAGTCAATTACTTAACAGTTATAAAATTTAGGCAAAAATGCAAAAACACCCTCTAAATTTCACAAATTTTCACTTCAGTCTTATCAGTCATGAGTATTTTCATTTCAATCCTCTAAATTTCATTCATTTCCAATTAAGTCTTCTGTTAATGTGTTGTTAATTTTTGCCGTTAACTTTCCAAAACGGCGTTGTTTTGGACCTTAGTTAATATTTATTTATTTTTCTTAATTTTAGAAAAATTGTTAATTTAAATATATTAAAAAAATCCAATTAAAGGAACACCTAAATAACAATCAAAGCATTTCCTGGAGTGCTGCTATCAAATCCTCACAAGATCCTTCTGCCCAAATTGGAGTTTTTCCAGTCCAAACCTTTACAAGCTCTAACATTGCTACAGTCTTATCTAAAAATCCAAAAATATTGAAACGAAGCTTGGAAAACTACATAATCACATCTTTTTTTTCCTTAAGAATTTGTTTGGAACCAACGAGGACATTCTTAACGCGATTATACGTTTTGGGTTATTCCCATAGGTAGATTTGACACTTGTGTGCTTCATAATGTCAATCTTTTGCAAGAAATTGGAGTTCCTGAATCGCATATAAGTTCCTTACTTAGGGTGAGTTTGGTTGAGTTTTTTTTGTAAAAGTGCATAATGTAAAAGTGAAGTTTTCAAAAAGTGCATAATGAAAAAGTGGAGTTTCAAAAAGCTGAGTGTTTGGTAAAAGCTGTCAAAAAGTGCTTTTTGAAAAAGCTGAATGTTTGGCTAGCACTTATAAAAGTGGCAGTTTGAGGGATAAATTACCAAAAAGGACAATGTATATATAAGGGAGTTTATTTCATACTTTTTTTTTTTTTTTTTTAATGTGAGTTTATTTCATACTTAAATCAACTACTTCATATACTTAAATCAATTTTTCTCTTTCTAAAAAAATTATTTTTTTCTCATTAATATTAGCTAATAATAACTTACTACTTAAGATTTATTGTGAAAATATTGTGAAATTATTGTGATAATTGATACTGATTTTAATTTGAACGCACTATTACAATTATTTCTTTCTCTTTCTAAAAAAATTATTTTTTCTCACCAATATTAGCTAATAATAACCTACCCTTTAAGATTTATTGTGAAAATATTGTACAAATATTGTGATAACATTCCTCCTTCTTCTTCTTTTTTCCTTTTTTTTTTCCCCCTCTTTTTTTCTCCTCCACCCACGTACCCTTCTCTTTTTTTTTTTTCCTTCTTTTCCCTTTTTCCCTACCACTTCCCCTCCAGAACATTCCATATTCCACTTTTCACTTTTTTCTTCATTCTTTCCCCTTTTTCCCTTTCACTTCCTCTAGAACGTTCCACCACTGAGCTTTTTTTTTTTTTTTTGACAATTCGAAAGCCGCTCTTTCACTTCCTCCAGAGAAGATGATGATGATGATGAAGAAGATGAAGATGATTGAAACATTGGGTTTGTATTTGTATTTGATTTTGATTTTGGGATTGGGTTATGGGTTTTCAGTTAATGGTTATTTTGAGTTGATTTTCTGTGGATTTTGGGTTTGATTTTGAGTTGATTTTGTTTTGGATTGATTTTGAGTTGGGTTTGAAATGGGTTTTGTTGATTGTGTTGATTGTGGTGGTAGACCGGTGATAGACCGGGTTTGAAATGAGTTGATTTCGATTTTGTTGATTTTGTTGGGTGGTGCTGTGTTTGTAGCAGAACGGTGAGGGAAGAGCAGAGAGATGAGATGAGAGGAGAGGAATGAGGCGCACGGACTGAGGACTAAGGACAGATTGAAGGGTAATTTGGTAATTGCTAATATTCTCTAACGGATATATGATGAACGCGCATGGGACTTTTGCAAAATGGGCCGAAGTGGAGCTTTCAGTGAATGCGCGTTTCTTCACAAATATAAAACGCAACTTTTGACAAAAAGTTACGTTTTGGGCTTCACCAAATGCACATTTAGGCCTGACTTTTTTCAAAAAGCGCGTTTTGGGCTCAAAACGTGGAAACAAACGGGCACTTAAATAGAAGCCTAGAGCTGCTGTGAAAAATCCAGTTCGATTTAAAGAGATTGTGGTGGAAGTCAAGGAAATGGGATTCAATCATTTGAAGTTTTCTTTTGTTCATACTGTTTCTGCAATGGTGAGAATGAATAAATCCACATTGGAGAGGAAGGTCAACCTTTATAAGAAGTGGGATTTGTCTTAGCAAGAGATTCTTGCAGCATTCAGAAAGTGGCCCTGGCAGGACGACGTTGTTCCTCTAATTGGATTTCACTCTCTTTTTTTTTTTTTTTTTTTTTTAAATTAATTTTTTTTTCCAAATATTAAATATTAACTAAGGTCCAAAATGACGTTGTTTCTCCTTATCATCAAACTAAAACATCAAGTGGTTTTTGGTGTAGGTTGGATTTGAACTCTAAATCTCTTATTCAACGATGAGAAACTTTTATTTCCTAATTGAGCAAAGTGTAACCCACCAAAAAGGTTTAAAAATGCTATTAATAAAACTTCAACAATGTAATTAAAAAAAATGTGATTTATCTTTTTGTAATTGGTGATACACTGGTTGTAAGGTTAATATAGTAAAATATTGCAATTTCCGTAATATCACTCATTTTTCTCTTCAAAAACATGGAACATATAATCCATGGCATGGATTAATTAATATTGTTCAGGTATTTGGAATGTCTCTTGGAGTCCTATGTGCAGGGACAGAGCTAGGACTTGAAGTTGGTGGGGGGGGGGGGGGGGGGGGGGGCTCTGACCGTTGGCTTTGCTGCTTCTTAGCTATTGGGTTTTTTTTTTTTTTTTTTTTTTTTTTTTTTTTTTTTTTTTTGAATTTTTGATGTGTTCATTTTTGCTAGGTAAAGACACAATTATTTTGTTTAAAACTTTTTAAAGTGCTAGTTGTTTGTTTTGAGTAAAATTTGTTAATGAGGCTTAATTATTTTTAACTTTACTATTGGTAATTTTTGTTCTTGCACTAATTTTTTGGGCTTGTATATTTTGTTTTAGATTTTAGATCTATAAAATTTTTAATGACCTTTAAATGAGGAAAATGTTAGAGTTACAAATTTTTTTACAAATTGCTAATATGGTGAGTGGTTATTGCCAAGTAAAAAAGTGATGTAAGTAGTAGGCTCAATACAAACCAATAAAACTTTGTACCTCAATGGTTTGTAAAAATGTTGTAGATAAGTTTGTGTCTGTAATATTACTCTAAAAAAAAAAATCAATGATATTATTAAGGAGGTAAAATATAATTTTATTGAACAAAATTGCTAAAATTAGTGTGTGTGTGTGTATATATATATATATATTT
>NW_027069703.1:787353-802744 GCF_002906115.3 Quercus suber | reverse complement strand
TTTTTTTTTTTTTTTTTTAATGTGAGTTTATTTCATACTTAAATCAACTACTTCATATACTTAAATCAATTTTTCTCTTTCTAAAAAAATTATTTTTTTCTCATTAATATTAGCTAATAATAACTTACTACTTAAGATTTATTGTGAAAATATTGTGAAATTATTGTGATAATTGATACTGATTTTAATTTGAACGCACTATTACAATTATTTCTTTCTCTTTCTAAAAAAATTATTTTTTCTCACCAATATTAGCTAATAATAACCTACCCTTTAAGATTTATTGTGAAAATATTGTACAAATATTGTGATAACATTCCTCCTTCTTCTTCTTTTTTCCTTTTTTTTTTCCCCCTCTTTTTTTCTCCTCCACCCACGTACCCTTCTCTTTTTTTTTTTTCCTTCTTTTCCCTTTTTCCCTACCACTTCCCCTCCAGAACATTCCATATTCCACTTTTCACTTTTTTCTTCATTCTTTCCCCTTTTTCCCTTTCACTTCCTCTAGAACGTTCCACCACTGAGCTTTTTTTTTTTTTTTTGACAATTCGAAAGCCGCTCTTTCACTTCCTCCAGAGAAGATGATGATGATGATGAAGAAGATGAAGATGATTGAAACATTGGGTTTGTATTTGTATTTGATTTTGATTTTGGGATTGGGTTATGGGTTTTCAGTTAATGGTTATTTTGAGTTGATTTTCTGTGGATTTTGGGTTTGATTTTGAGTTGATTTTGTTTTGGATTGATTTTGAGTTGGGTTTGAAATGGGTTTTGTTGATTGTGTTGATTGTGGTGGTAGACCGGTGATAGACCGGGTTTGAAATGAGTTGATTTCGATTTTGTTGATTTTGTTGGGTGGTGCTGTGTTTGTAGCAGAACGGTGAGGGAAGAGCAGAGAGATGAGATGAGAGGAGAGGAATGAGGCGCACGGACTGAGGACTAAGGACAGATTGAAGGGTAATTTGGTAATTGCTAATATTCTCTAACGGATATATGATGAACGCGCATGGGACTTTTGCAAAATGGGCCGAAGTGGAGCTTTCAGTGAATGCGCGTTTCTTCACAAATATAAAACGCAACTTTTGACAAAAAGTTACGTTTTGGGCTTCACCAAATGCACATTTAGGCCTGACTTTTTTCAAAAAGCGCGTTTTGGGCTCAAAACGTGGAAACAAACGGGCACTTAAATAGAAGCCTAGAGCTGCTGTGAAAAATCCAGTTCGATTTAAAGAGATTGTGGTGGAAGTCAAGGAAATGGGATTCAATCATTTGAAGTTTTCTTTTGTTCATACTGTTTCTGCAATGGTGAGAATGAATAAATCCACATTGGAGAGGAAGGTCAACCTTTATAAGAAGTGGGATTTGTCTTAGCAAGAGATTCTTGCAGCATTCAGAAAGTGGCCCTGGCAGGACGACGTTGTTCCTCTAATTGGATTTCACTCTCTTTTTTTTTTTTTTTTTTTTTTTAAATTAATTTTTTTTTCCAAATATTAAATATTAACTAAGGTCCAAAATGACGTTGTTTTGGTAAGTTAACGGCAGAAACTAACAGCACATTAATGGAGGATTCAATTGGGAAAAAAAAAAATGAAACTTAGAGGACTCAAATAACAAAATCTAAACTTATAGGACTGAAATGAAAAATTGTAAAACTTAGAGGGTAAATTTTGCATTTTGACCTAAAAATTATTGTGAAAAGAGTTGCGTAGGAATAT
Source organism: Quercus suber (assembly GCF_002906115.3). Classification (NCBI taxonomy): domain Eukaryota; kingdom Viridiplantae; phylum Streptophyta; class Magnoliopsida; order Fagales; family Fagaceae; genus Quercus; species Quercus suber. The sequence goes on along the minus strand of NW_027069703.1, from coordinate 801,032 downwards.
TATTGTACATGCAATCTTTGGTTGGAGCTGCATCGTTTATCTTAAATTGCTAAAATTAGTGTGTGTGTGTATATATATATATATATATATATTTTTTTTAATAAAAAATTTAGGGTGGGGGGCCATCGCACCCCCCCAGTCAATATATGCCTCCGTCCCTGCCTATGTGGTCTAATGTAACCGATAAGAGGCCCAAAGCCACACGCTCATACACACACAGCAATCTTTCTAGTTTCTAGTATGGATACAACTTTCATGCATTAACAAAAGCATTTTCTATCCCTTGCCTTTTGGTTTGACATTCGAAATAGCTAGAGACGTAAATGTGAGTGGTGACATTGGCACCATGCATGTTTGTGGACCAGAATCATCAACAAAATGTTCTCTTCTATGCATCTTTTCTTTTGGGTATTCCTCAAAGCATGAACAATGAATATCGAATCTGTTGGGGGTCCTTCATAGTCAAAAGAAAGTCTTGCTGACATTCCCACGTTTGTAAAGTCAAACGGTGATCCACAGAGAGATAGAGAGAGAGAGATGGAGGAAGCAATGGTAAATACTAACTATGATGCTAGGGGACAAAAGAGATAGTGTCGATGATCATGCATGTTGAGAAATCTTATCTGCAGATCCATGGGGCGCCTTTGCCGAAAGTAAGCCAAGATTAACTAACCTCGATTTTCCATCAAATTATCTGAGCGTTTATCTTCAACTCCACTAGCTACAATCCATTAACACATCTTTTTAATTTTTTGTCATGTCAGTGAATAGGATAATACTTTTTTTTCTTGTCTACAGTAAAGCTAAAAGATAATTTAATTATTTAATTTGTAGGTTAAATTCAATTTATATCCCATATATTGAGAAATCTTATCTGCGGATCCATGGGGCGCCTTTGCCGAAAGTAAGCCAAGATTAATTAACCTTGATTTTTCATCAAATTATCTGAGCGTTTATCTTCAACTCCACTAGCTACAATCCATTAACACATCTTTTTAATTTTTTGTCATGTCAGTGAATAGGATAATACTTTTTTTCTTGTCTGCAGTAAAGCTAAAAGATAACTTAATTATTTAATTTGTAGGTTAAATTCAATTTATATCCCATATAATATTTTTTGGTAAAAATTACACTACTTGTAATAACTATACTTTACATCAATGTATTAGTATTTTGTCAATACCACCATTAAATCACATCTTTTTATATTTATTGTGAATATAAAATTTTGTATCAATTTATAATATAAAACTAATGAATCCAAGCATTTAATAAATTCAAAAAAACATTAAAAGAAAAAAAACTAAAGTTTTGAATAGTTTACTGAAAGATGGCTTTACCTCCTATCATTTTGTTATTTGAAGAGCATAATGAGTATGGAAAAACATATAATATTTTTTTGGATGTGTTTGATGAAATACTTAACCAATAAAATGGAATGAGTAATGCGTTATATATGACATTAATCAAAAGTCACAAAAAGTGACTACTTTACAGCATTGAGTTTAGAATCTAATTTAAGGTTTCTCTAATTTGAAAGATGCAAAGTAAAAGCGAGCTATAAGGTTCATCTCATTAATGATGTATCACACATCACATTTACTGGCTTTTGATGTGTGTGTTTGTGACTCATTTTACTAACAATTTTTGACAATTCTATGTTAATAGAAACGTGAAAATTCCACTGTCAAAAATTTTAGCTTGCATATCCAATGAATTACACTTTCTAATGCCAAAAATGGTGCATGTCTGTATGAAAACCCTAATGCCATTTTGGTGATAGAATGTTGATCTAAGCCTGAGGAAATCAACAAAAATAGGACTGCTAAATGCAAAGAATAGCAACTTGTATGTATAAGCATGCAATTATTAGATCTGACAAATTAAACCACAACTAATGTCCATGGGGTCTAGCCCCATTTTATTAACCCTAATGATGCCCAAATATTGCTAGACATCATAGCCAGAAAAGTAAAGAGTACCTCATTATCAGCTGAGATGTTTATATACCTTTCAAGTTCATTCTGGAAAATGAAACATAGAAAAAGAAAAGTTCTCCAATATGAATAGCATTGTTTATTCCATAATATGCAGTGGCAGTATATGTTAATGCAGTTATCAGAATTTGTCTCTAATAAAAATAAGCGAAAGGGAAATGTTCCATAGAACTTTCAATGCAGAAGTCATCTTTAATTGGCAGAGACCATAAAATGAAAAGTTATGCGCATCTTAGTTGCAGAGATCGAAAGAGAGAGAAATCAGGAAGCAAGAGAAATACTCTAGTTGAACCGTGGGCCCCAAGCAGTGGCGGCTCTAAGAATTTTGTCTAGGGTGTTTCTTAAGAAGCATAAATTACACAATCTTATTTCCTTTTAGCCTTTAGGTAATTAGGTTTGATTCAATGTTATTAATTTCGTTCTATTCTAGCCAAAACGGCCAGAAAATACTGTGCCGGTAAACAAATTAGAACAGTAACCCACCCTATTCCACTTTGAAAAAATTTTGGGTCATTCTGGTTTATTTTGGGATGTTTCGGTAAATACCAGCCAAAATTCAAGATTTGGCCGACATGAAGTTTGTACTTAAAAAAAATAAAATTATTCTTAAAACCAAAACAAATTTGCATTCTGTATACCGAAAAACCTCAAAAGGGAAAAAAAAAATAAAAAGAAAAGAAATGAGTAAAGGTACCTGTATAGCTAAAAAACAAAATTGTATTGAGAAATTTGAAACTCAAAACTTGAGAAGAGATACTACCACATTGGTATTAGTAGAAGACACAGAAGTTACGAACAAGGAGGAAGGCAAAACATAGATGTAAAAGTGTAGATGAAGATGTAATAAAATTTAAAACATAGATGTAAAAGTGTCTGGGAACGCTTATTTTGCTAAAACTGAAATTTTTTTACTGAAAATATTGTAAGTAAAGGTAAAAGTTAGCTGAAATAGTATAATGGGTTCATGAATAGTACTAAAAAGTGCAATATGCCCATGAATAGTAGTAAAAATAAGTTAAATAGTAAAATAAGCTAGCTAAAAATAATTTACCTAAACACACACGAAGCATGCGTTTGGATTGAAATGAAAAATTAAAATTATTTTACTATTCAGCTTATTTTTGCTACTATTTATGGGTTCTACTGCACTTTTTGGTACTATTTATGGGCCCTAGTATACTATTTCAACTAATTTTTACCTTTATCTACAGTACTTTTAGCAATAAATTTTCAGTTTCAGTAAAATAAGTGGTATCCAAACAGACTCGAAGTGTAGAAATTGAGGAGACAGAAGATGTGTGTGGTTAAAAATAAACAAGAAAAATAAATTAAAAATGAGAAGTAATATATGTCTAGTGAGGAAAAATAATAATAAAAAATAATAAAATGTTGTAAATTGTATTATCTTGGGCAGTGTGCTTAGTCAAGGAATCAAGCCACTGCCCAGCCTTTAGTAGTTTTATTATAATTTTTTTCTTTTTTAGATTTTAGTTCAATTTTTTTTTTTGAGTTTTTCCTTTTTGCTTGAAAACCCCCCCAATATATTGTTAATTTGCTCAAATTATGAACCAAAATTTAATTTTATTGACATAAAAAATATTCAGGGTGGGCCAAATTTTTTTTAAAGGTAAATAAATATAAAATTTTAAATTATATATATATATATATATATAAATTTCTAGGTCGGGACCACCCTGGTCATGAGGTGGCGCCGCCACTGGCCCCCAGCATTTGGATAACTACGAATGTTCATTGTTAGGATGATAACACAAGGCCTTCTATAGACTATAGAGTAAGAAAACTCCAAAACTTAGTCAACATAAATTGCCTTGAGGAATAATTCTGACACTCAAGTTGGAGGCAGTTTTCTTCCCTCTACTAATATAAATACCCTTCCTTCCCAACCTTCTTCCTCAAGAACTCCTCTCAATCTTCTTCTCTTTAGTAGATATATACAAAAAATTTGCTACTATCATGGACTACAGATATGAGTCATCAGAAACTCTCAGGTTCTTTCTTTATATATGACACACACACACACTACATAGTTTAGCTTGATTTGAGATTTTTTTTTTCCTTGCAATAAGTGAAAAAGAGGATTCGAACACAGATTCTCCTCCATTGAAAAAGTGCAATATCACTAAACTACAAGACTTTTGGTTGGCTTGATTTGAGATTAGTTTCAAAGATTTCACATCAAATATTTAAATGCGTGATCCTAGTACTAACTTGATGACTATTGAAAACAGGAACAAGTGTGTAGCATGCTTCAAACAATTCAACAAAATGGAGCACCTAGTGGAGCACATGAGGACCTCGTATCATTCAGTTCATGAACCTATCTGTGGAATTTGTAAGAAACATTGCAGATCATTTGAATCTCTGAGAGAACATCTTATAGGTAATTTCAATTTATCTAGCTAAGAGTAAGTTCCAAAATCATGATTCTATTATGGATAAATTTTGAGACATACTTTGCATCTTTCAGGACCATTGCCAAAACAAGAATGCAAAAATATATTCAACATCCGAGGATGCAAATTCTGCTTAGCTATCCTTGATAGCCCTAATGCTCGCTGGATTCACCAAGAAAGATGCCAATTCTCGAGCATAAATTCTGTATAATACTAACCCTCAACTAGAAATCATAAGTTCTTCTCTCCGTGTCTATTTTTTACTAATCATAGATCAGGCTTTTCTCCAATTTTTTTTTCTTGATGCATAGCGTACCTTTGAAAACATATGATCATTTCTTGCTATTCCTTGTTATAGGGCCTACTTGCTCGCTTTGCAAACTTGGGAATTCGCGACAATTTGACTGTTGATAATGGTAGAACTAGAGGGCCACAAGTAGTTGCACTGGCTTGCAAAATGGTTGGTGGTGGCAGCGATGGCTCCCTTGATCTTTGTGCAAGGGTCTGCCTGATTGATGAATCTGAAAACATCATTTTCCACACTTATGTCAAGCCACCAATTCCTGTCACGAACTATAGGTGGGATACATATATATAAGTCCACTGTCTACATAAAGTTTTGGTTGATTTTGAACTATATAAGAGTATAAGAGTGATGCAATATTGAATTAACCTATTTTTTGTTTGGAACTTAAAGGTATGAAACAACAGGCATTCGACCAGAATACTTAAGGGATGCAATGCCACTTAGGCAAGTGCAGAGGAAGATTCAAGACTTCCTTTGCAATGGAGAACCAATGTGGAAAATTCGACCCAAAGGTGGAAAAGCCAGGATTCTTGTGGGTCATGGTTTGGATCATGACCTTGACCGTTTGCAGGTTGAATATCCAGCAATTATGATGAGGTACTATCTCCAACGAATCTTTAAAATACCAAAAAAGAAAAGAAAAAAAGAATGAAGGTTGATTATTGAGTTGACGAACTTTAAGTTAAAGACATCATGCATTGGATTGTATCTTTTGTAATGATTATTTGCAAAAGCAGTACAAAATGCTCTATATACAATAGTGATAAGATTGCCTAAAAAATTAACAATTAAAAATGTCACTTGGACCACTTAAGATGTTGAATTCAGGTCAGGCATCTTTGTGACGCTCTGGTCTCTTCAATTATAAGAGATGATTTGAATTTATAACAGCAACCCATGATGAGAAATGTATTATATTTCAAAAATGTAAATTGAATATATGTGACTACAGGGATACTGCTAAATACCCTCCATTGATGAAAACAAGCAAGCTCAGCAACTCACTCAAGTATCTAACACAAGCATATCTTGGGCAAGTACCTCTAATATCAATTTTGTTAACCCTTTTTCTTTTGTGTGAATTATCAAAAATATGGACATTTTATGAGTATAGTGATGTTAGCTCTATTATATATATACAGGTACGACATTCAAACTGGCATACAAGACCCTTATGAGGATTGTGTGGCAACACTGAGGCTTTTTATGAGAATGAGATCCCAAGTTCATAAAATAGAGGACTATCCACTGGCTTCTGACCCACAGAACCGAAATAACTTTGCATCGTGGAGGCAAAATGAGCTTGAAAGGATGTCCCCAGAACAATTGTTGGAAATCTCAAGGTCAGATTACTACTGTTGGTGCTTGGACTCAAGGGATATGTAGTGCATGAATGCATTATGACTAGCTAGAAATAACAATAAAGTGGGAATATGTTATTTCCAAAAGATGTTATACTTACTTGTACTATGTAAACCAAAGTTATGCTATATGCATGCAGCAGCTTAAATGAATACTTTATAATTTATATGGAAGTCAATGATCAAATATGAATCCTTTATAAATAGTTGAGACATTTACTTTGTTTTCTATTTAGTCTTTAAATAAAATTTTCCTTTAATTTGTAGTATTATGAAATAGAGAGATTTTAATCTCGATTGGCATCTATCTTTAACTCAAATCATGCAAACCTTAAAAGGAAGTGATCATCCATGTGTGTTGAAAATTGATCAGATGGGTTAGGACCCGATGCAAGGTCTCCACAAGCCCTAAATAGAGAGAATTACTTATTGGAAGTTGGTCTCTATTTTTTATTTAATGTGTGTTTTCTCTATAAATATTTAACAAGAACATGTTGGATGATTATCATTCTCTCTCCTTCTCCATCTTTCTCATGCAAAAGATTACTTCTCTAGTTTCCATCTTGCATCTTAGTTTTTGAACTATAGAAAAATACAGTGTTTTGGTATATCTATGGTGATTGATTCATATAGGGAGTGTAAAACAACCCATATCCATCCGCTTCTACTTTCATATTCAAATTTGTTTAAATAAGGCATGTTAATGTACTTTTCATAAATTTCATTTTGTGGTATTAAAGCTAAAATTAAGTTTTGTTTTCCTCCATAGAAGTATGTAAGAAAATAAATCCTTGATATGTTTTTTTAAAGTAGTTTTATACATGGAAATATTGTTATTTTTGGATTTCTAGCTGTTGGCGTCAATGAGTTTGTGATGGTCCACGATTATCTAAAAGAACCCTCTCATGATGAGGATTCGAACAAAGTCCAAATCTTGCATGATTTGATTAGGTATATTGTGAGATGTTGCATTTGTATTTTGGGTTAAAAATGATTGCCAAAATTTTATAGTCTTAGAAATCACTTATTAATTATATTTGATTCTACTCACAACCCAAACGTGTATAATTCCATGAGATGTTACAATAATCTAAGATTGGTGGGGTGAAAAGACTAGAAAATGAGGTTTATGTAGGATGTAAAGTGGTCTCCACAATTCTCTAATTTTTTAACCAAAAAAAACCTAACCAAGATTGTAGATGACCTTTTAAGAACCATGCCTACGCTCATTTAAGAGAGTACTGTGATTCACCAAAGAGTATCATCGCCACGTGGCTAGCCCGTCTAGGGTTGTGGGTTTTTGAAAATTTTAGTATAAAATTTTTGTTATTTTCAAAAACTAAATAATTTTCACAAAATTAATTAATTTTACATTAAATTTTAAGAAAAGAAGGGTGAGGGTGCATGGAACCTACTAAAATTAATATTGTTGCATGTAAAATTAATCTTTACTGCCTTTTTTATTTTATTTTAATGGAGGTGTCATAAATTGCCCGCATTGGTTTGATTTTTTTTTTCTTTGACGGAAAACTTGCGCGAAATTCATTCAACAAAATTGATTTTTGGAAACATAAATAAAAAAAAAATTGGAATTTTCTAGCAATGCTCAATTAGTAAGACAGAGCAAAGTTCACTTCTTAGTCAATTAGATTTTTTGTTTTATAAACACATAAAATGATATATATAAAACACATAAAATGATATATTATTAACATGTTTCATGTTTTGAATAAGATGTTTTTACTCACATGATTTTTATTTAAATAACATAAAGAGTAAACATATTTTATTTTACATGACTGAAATTAATCTCTGTAAATTCCTGATGAAATTGTGTGTTTTTTTTTTTTTTTTTTTAAATTTTTTATATAATGTTGATAAGTGACGTATGTTAGTATAGAATGTAAAATGAGTTTAGATGTTTTATTTCCTCGTTATATTTCGTGCACATAGGTGAATTATAAATGCTACTTAGGAGATGATTCTTAGCCTAAGATTGTTTTGTGAGATTTTCAAACTTGAAGTTTAAATGTGAATTTGTATTGCCATCTAATTTGGCTATAGCAATAAAATGGAATATGTGTATGCCTACATTGAATCATTCAATTAATAGATGAGGTTTGACTTAATTGAATTATTCATAGGTGAATCTATTCAATTTGAATGGTGTCCAGAAGCATCACAATCAATCAATCATTCAATTAATACTATTAATACTATTTTCATGTATGTTTTAATAAGTATTATTGTTTACTAAAAAAAAATAAAAAATTCAATCATCAATTTATCTATATTATTATAAAAAGTGGATTTTCAAATTGGATGATGCACATAGCGATGATACATGTCCGTTTTTCCAAACCTACCATGATGACATGTCATCTCTTCTAAAAACTAACAAAGAGATTCTATTAAAAATTATCATCCATTCACTATTATTTTCTTTTATTTTCTTCTAAATTTTATTACTATATATATATATATATATAAATTTATCCCATTTTTAAAAATTATCATCCATTCACTATTATTTTCTTTTATTTTCTTCTAAATTTTATTACTATATATATATATATATATAAATTTATCCCATTTGAATTTCATCAAAATTTTACATATAATTGTTATGTAATGAATTTAAAAAAAAATTACATGGTCAATATATTATTCTAATTCAAATATAAAATTAGAAAATTCTTACATAATATTACTTAAATATCCACTTACCTCCTTTAAATTGTCCAAAATTCCCTAAGTTTAACGGTTTTATTCTTCTCAATTAAAAAAAAAAAAAAAAAAGTTTTAACGGTTTTACAAAGTGGGTATTTTTTTCCTCTTAAATGATTGTAGTACTACTCAATTATTAATGTATTATTATTAAGAGACCTATCATTTTAGGTTTTTTTTTTTTTTTAATACAAGATAGAATTTCTACTCTAACCTAATCTAAGTATATATATGTGTGAAATTCCCTTCTGAAAACTTGAACCCTGGCCCTTTTCCCCCATATCTCACAAGCACTTATACTTATGGAGTGACTATCGTACCAAGGGTATGCAGTGGTGACTTATCATTTTACTTAAAGTAACTTGAAATGCATGTTGTTATTTATTTATGTTGAGTAGCCTTAAAAACAAATTCTAAAATGTGCTGAATATGTATAATGTAGTTTATTTTTTTTATTTTTTTTAAAGAATATTAAGTATTTTAACATATACACACAGAGAAGAAGGTATTAAAAAAACTGACAATAGTGTATATTTAAAAGGGCTTATGTGTAATGTAGTAGAGTAATTGAATTATGAGTACTTGGAAATATGTCCATGGATCCAAACATATGGTGTTAATTATTATGGTAACATAATTTGAATTTAATATTGTTATTAGTGATTAATGTTTTTTTTTTTTGAGAGAGTTTCAACCTATGATGTCCACTCCTGAACTGACAATAGTGTATATTTAAAAGGGCTTATGTGTAATCTAGTAGAGTAATTGAATTATGAGTACTTGGAAATATGTCCATGGATCCAAACATATGGTGTTAATTATTATGGTAACATAATTTGAATTTAATATTGTTATTAGTGATTAATGTATTTTTTTTTAGAGAGTTTCAACCTATGGTGTCCACTCCTGATGATAACTCTTTTATTATCAGATTAAAACACAAATCAGTTTTTTGATATAGGCAGGGATTGAACCCTAGATCTCTTATACAACCATCAGATACTTTACCAGTTGAGCAGACTAGAACCCACTAGTGATTAATGTATTTATGTTTCTAAAAACAATGTATTGATACAAAAAGACTGCCATTAATTTTTATAATGGATCCTTGATTTTTCAATTACTAATTTAATGCACATTCATAAATATATTTTGTTTCCTACTTTTAATTACCAAAAAAAAAAAAAAAAGATGGGTGGGTTGCCAAAAACAAGTAGAGGAAATATATTTTTTTCCTCTCTCTTCATTCCACCATAAAATTTTGATTTTGAAATCTTTATATTTATATTTAAATTAATCTTTATATTCATTTAGTTTTTTTTTATTTATTATTATTTGTTACGATGATCGCTGGGATTGTCACAAACAAATTCAACTGTTTCAACATTGCTAATTTATTTCTAGACCAAGCTATTTCAATACCTAACTGTTTATAGATTTCAATTTTAAAAATCTGTTGTTTGCTCTTTTCTTTTTCCCTTTGTTTTACATTTTTTGTACTTTTAAATTCATGCAATAAGGAGGACGAGAAGAATATGGAGACAATGCTATAGCTATAATTGGTTTAGCTCTTTCAAACCTTTGTAACTTTCTTTGTTGCTTATTAAGTTTTTATTGTTCTCGACTGGTTGCAATATTATATTTGATTTTTTTTATTCTTAGGGTTTAGATTAAATTCATATTGATGATTTTTTTTTTTCAAGGATCTGTCTTTCATTTATAAATTTCAAAATGATTTTGTAGTTTGATTTTGATCCAGGGAGATTTATACATTGGCATTTGTGGTCACGATATGAATGAAATGGTGTTGAGTTTGGACTACTGATTAAGGTAAAACTCATCCATGTTCTTCCTTTTTCTTATTCATTTTCTGTCTTTTTGTGCCCATGAGAGCCCAGGGTTATTTCAAATGATAGTGATCTTTCTTATAATTTTATGTTTATTGGTTTTGCTATATGTGACGTGATCCTTCTTGACCCATTTGCCTTTCGGCTTGTTTCAGTAATGATTTGGGGCAAAATTCTCCTAAACCTGTTTACCGAAACTTAAGAAACTTTTAAGTCCTAAAATTAAGGTTGTTTTGCCATGTAGAAAGAAAAAAAAAAAAAAAAAAAAAAAAAAAAAAAAATTCCACGCGTGTAAGCTCTCCCATTCTCTTGGTGCCAAATAAAAGCACGAGTTGACACTTCCTCCGGCTAGCTTCTCCCTAGGGTGGCTCCACCTGGGCTCTGATTGTAATATGTAATTTTCTATGCATGAAATAATAATATCAAGATCTTTGTTTGTTTGTTTTGTTTTCTCTTTTTTTTTTTACTGCCAAATCTGCCATATACTTTTTTTTAAACTTACTAATAAACGAATACTTAGAACTTAGAACACTTACCTGGTGCGCCGGCCAGCACCCTAATCCTTTCCCACAGACGGCGCCAATTGTGGGGACCCAGTTTGGATTGACCCTGAGTGATGGGTTTTCAGCCCAATAAGCCCAAACAATACATTTATAGAGAGTGGGGTGAAAGGTTTAGGTGCTGGCCGTCGATCACCAAGCATGAACTTTCTTATAAAGAAGAAAAATGCTAAGAGTTTCTTTTCCAATGGGGGGATGCTCCTCGGCCTGTGGCCGAGGAGGCCTTATTGTTCTCTCTTCGTTTTCTGGTTTTTTCCCCCCCTTCTTTACTTTACTGGCTTTTCTTTTATAGTTTTTATCTTCCTATCCCCTCCTTCCATCTGTTGATCATCTATTTGCCTTTTTTTCTGGCCGTCCGTCCCATCAGAGGCCTTATCGGTACTCAAGTGATTCACTCTGATCAACGTTATCCTGTCAAGGGGTTACCTCCCCATTAATGCGGCGAAGGGGGTTAGTTGAATGCATTAAATGTGAGAGTGACAGCTTACTTTGGGGTTAGTCTCTCCTCAAAATTACCTTCGTCAGGCCGAGGACAAGGTGGTCCTCGGTGTGGATTGGGAAGGAAAGGCTTTCCCTCACCTTAGCCCTGAATAGCCTGTGCTCATCGGCCTGGGCCTTGGGCTTGCTACATGATGGACCGAGACTATCAGGCCCATGGGCCCCACAGTTACTTTTTATGATAAACTCATTACTAACAAATTTTATAACAATTATGCTATAATATATGTACAGTATACTCTGAAACCATCTCACATAAAATATTACAATATTATCAATGCATCGCAATTTACTAGTTGATTTTATTAAGGGAGAAAAGGCCCCATATCTTCTTAATGATCAAAAAAATTTGGAAACCTGAACTCATAACACGGTAGAGCCTTTTGAGGGTATCATCCAAAAACATTGGTGTTACAAGGAACTCTATGAGAATTATTTCAATAAGGTTCTATATGTGTGCTTTACTCTATTGAGTTGTATGAACAAGATCTTACCCGGTTACTGAAGAGTATGGGGTAAACTAAGGAAGGATGGCAACCAAGTGTATATGGGGCAGGTGTGGTCACAACGGTGGAGGGGAGTTACAACAATGGATGTGAATTACAACATAATGAGAGAAATAATATCTAAGGTTAAAGAGATAATAGGAAGGAGAAAGGGGGAGATGCAGCGAAGTGGTGGTGACCGTTGATGACGAGGTGCAATGATGAGGTGGAGTGAGCCGGGTTTGAGAGTGAGAGAGAGAAAGAGGGAGAGACGACAGTGGAAGAGTTTGGGTCTAATAGGGTTTGAGAAAAATGAAGGTATATATACTAATCCTAGGTATATATATATTAGTGACGGTGAGGTGCAATGACGAGGAGAATGGAGGTTGAGAGTGAGAAAAAGAGGGAAGGAGAAGACGATGAGAAAGTATAGGTCTGATAAGGTTTAAGAAAAATGAAGGTATATATACCTAGGATCAGGGTTATATATATATATATACACCTAGGATTAAGGTTTTATTTTATATTAGAGTGAGGAGTAAAATAGTAATTAACAAAAACATATAATATATATATATATATATATTAAATGGCGATTTAATACATATTTAAATATATGTTAAATCGACATTTATTATTCAGTTCCTCTAATTTTTTTTTATAATATTTAAATATATTAAACATCCAAGATGAATGCGTAAATTTAATTGGTTAATATATTTAATATTATCAAAAAAAAAAATTAAAAGATCAAAGTAATTTAAAAAGTAGTGATGTGGCCGATGATTTGGTCTAACTCGGTCCATTTGGTCCAATTCCATTAAGTTTGGTCTTATTTGGTCTATTTCGGTCTATTCGGTTCAGTTCTGTCCAGTTCAATCTACTTTGGTCCATTCCATTCAATTCATTTCAATTCACTTACCTAGAGATGGGAAAAGACTGGTTTGAATTGAGAGTAATTATCTAAAAATTTGAATTTATTAAAAACTATATGACAAAAAGTAATATTATTACTTTTAATTGTTTGATTTAATGATTTGTGGAATAATATTTCTTTATATTCTCCCCCCCCCCCCCGGTTGATATTAGTATTTTAGTTTTTGAATGAATTAACAATTTTAGTATTTTCAAATGATATAATTTTAATTTGAAGAATAATTTCTATATCTTAGATAAAAATTAGGAGATTGCTATTATTATAGTTCTCTTAAAATTTTAAATCATTCACTTGAGGACATGAAAGCTTTTTTCTATTGACATATGAAGCTCATCTTGCAATGATCATATATATTATCATACATGCACTCAAAATTATTAATATGACAAAACAAAGCCACATGAAACAAGCTATATATGTTAATGGCTCTGTTGTGTCGTTAGAAGAAATATCAAACTTTTTACTAAACAAAAATTATATATATATACACACACACACTTCAACAACAACAAATTGTAACTATCCCAATCATCGCATGGATCTATG
>NW_027069703.1:752738-785000 GCF_002906115.3 Quercus suber | reverse complement strand
CATGTAAAAAAAAAAAAAAAAAAAAAAAAAAAAAAAAAAAAGACTTTAAAATTCTACCACGTTAACACTTAAAACGCGAAAAGTTATACCATACGAAAAAGTTTAAAATTCTGCAATGAAGATAGTTTAAAGTCACAAAAGTCAGATCGTTATACAGAATTTGAAGTAAGCCATGAAGAGAGAAACATCAAAGGATCATAATCAAAACCGTCCATTCCCTCGCTAGCCTCAAACCGCCATAACCACCCACCATTATGCCATATATCTGCCATCGGTAAGGTATTTTGTTTTTGTTTTTTTTTTTTTTTTTTTTTTTTTTTTTTTTTCGATTTGGATATGAACTAAGAAATATGATTTACTTTTTCAGTATTTTGGTTGGGTTGGTTTTGATTTATAAATATAACAGCAGAGATCTTATATTGGCAAATATGAGGTTCTGCTAAGTGGCACGTTCTTTGTAAAAATAATTAATATATTTTCAAGTGTCACATTAAAGATAAAAATAAATTAAATATTGACTTTTTGTTTATTTGGTTCAATATTTCCATATTTTTCCTCTCTCACACATACACGTAAAACCTTTTTCATTTCAATATTCACAATTCTTACCTCTTGCACTTCTACCCTTAGTCCTTCATACCTTTCCATGCCAAATAGACACATACCAAAAAACGATGTTATTTACTTTCAATTTTTCAGTGAAACTTATCTAGCTCTAGCATTGTTGTCCTATTTAATCCTAACCTCTATGAGTGGCTATAACTAAGGAATGAGGCTTGCATTTTATATTGAGTGACCACGATAATTACAATTTTGATGTTAAGGTCAAACTTTATAGACTTATGGGTTTTGTAAAGGCTATGATTGGCCATGGGTGTTTGAGATGTATATTTTGTTTTAGAATTAAGGAGAAAGAGAAAAACACATTCTATATTAATTTTTATTCTACAATATTTCTCTAAAATTGTTTTTTTTTCCCCTCATTGCGAATAATTATAATGGATATATATATATATATATATGCAATTCATAATTGTTACTGTGGGACCGTTTTCAGCCCAATAAGCCCAAACAATACATTTATAGAGAGTGGGGTGAAAGGTTTAGGTGCTGGCCGTCGATCACCAAGCATGAACTTTCTTATAAAGAAGAAAAATGCTAAGAGTTTCTTTTCCAATGGGGGGATGCTCCTCGGCCTGTGGCCGAGGAGGCCTTATTGTTCTCTCTTCGTTTTCTGGTTTTTTCCCCCCCTTCTTTACTTTACTGGCTTTTCTTTTATAGTTTTTATCTTCCTATCCCCTCCTTCCATCTGTTGATCATCTATTTGCCTTTTTTTCTGGCCGTCCGTCCCATCAGAGGCCTTATCGGTACTCAAGTGATTCACTCTGATCAACGTTATCCTGTCAAGGGGTTACCTCCCCATTAATGCGGCGAAGGGGGTTAGTTGAATGCATTAAATGTGAGAGTGACAGCTTACTTTGGGGTTAGTCTCTCCTCAAAATTACCTTCGTCAGGCCGAGGACAAGGTGGTCCTCGGTGTGGATTGGGAAGGAAAGGCTTTCCCTCACCTTAGCCCTGAATAGCCTGTGCTCATCGGCCTGGGCCTTGGGCTTGCTACATGATGGACCGAGACTATCAGGCCCATGGGCCCCACAGTTACTTTTTATGATAAACTCATTACTAACAAATTTTATAACAATTATGCTATAATATATGTACAGTATACTCTGAAACCATCTCACATAAAATATTACAATATTATCAATGCATCGCAATTTACTAGTTGATTTTATTAAGGGAGAAAAGGCCCCATATCTTCTTAATGATCAAAAAAATTTGGAAACCTGAACTCATAACACGGTAGAGCCTTTTGAGGGTATCATCCAAAAACATTGGTGTTACAAGGAACTCTATGAGAATTATTTCAATAAGGTTCTATATGTGTGCTTTACTCTATTGAGTTGTATGAACAAGATCTTACCCGGTTACTGAAGAGTATGGGGTAAACTAAGGAAGGATGGCAACCAAGTGTATATGGGGCAGGTGTGGTCACAACGGTGGAGGGGAGTTACAACAATGGATGTGAATTACAACATAATGAGAGAAATAATATCTAAGGTTAAAGAGATAATAGGAAGGAGAAAGGGGGAGATGCAGCGAAGTGGTGGTGACCGTTGATGACGAGGTGCAATGATGAGGTGGAGTGAGCCGGGTTTGAGAGTGAGAGAGAGAAAGAGGGAGAGACGACAGTGGAAGAGTTTGGGTCTAATAGGGTTTGAGAAAAATGAAGGTATATATACTAATCCTAGGTATATATATATTAGTGACGGTGAGGTGCAATGACGAGGAGAATGGAGGTTGAGAGTGAGAAAAAGAGGGAAGGAGAAGACGATGAGAAAGTATAGGTCTGATAAGGTTTAAGAAAAATGAAGGTATATATACCTAGGATCAGGGTTATATATATATATATACACCTAGGATTAAGGTTTTATTTTATATTAGAGTGAGGAGTAAAATAGTAATTAACAAAAACATATAATATATATATATATATATATTAAATGGCGATTTAATACATATTTAAATATATGTTAAATCGACATTTATTATTCAGTTCCTCTAATTTTTTTTTATAATATTTAAATATATTAAACATCCAAGATGAATGCGTAAATTTAATTGGTTAATATATTTAATATTATCAAAAAAAAAAATTAAAAGATCAAAGTAATTTAAAAAGTAGTGATGTGGCCGATGATTTGGTCTAACTCGGTCCATTTGGTCCAATTCCATTAAGTTTGGTCTTATTTGGTCTATTTCGGTCTATTCGGTTCAGTTCTGTCCAGTTCAATCTACTTTGGTCCATTCCATTCAATTCATTTCAATTCACTTACCTAGAGATGGGAAAAGACTGGTTTGAATTGAGAGTAATTATCTAAAAATTTGAATTTATTAAAAACTATATGACAAAAAGTAATATTATTACTTTTAATTGTTTGATTTAATGATTTGTGGAATAATATTTCTTTATATTCTCCCCCCCCCCCCCCCAAACAAACCCATCTTCCTCTATCACCTTCGCTAATACATGGTTTACCGTGAAATTAATTACATCAAGTACCACCTCCTCTTTCCATAGTAGTGCCAAGCCTCCCCCGAATCAGGTTCTTGACTATGAACTGATTTTGAAAAGGAAAAATCTTACAATGTTTCTTAAAGCCATCCTTATTCAATCTTGTTTTCATAAAAAAGAAAACCGTGGGAGCTTGATCCTTCACAATTTTACGAAGACTATGAACTGTCCAAGGGTTCCCAGGCCCTTGGCAGTTCTAACTTAATATCCTCATTGTGATCAGTAAGGGTGATCCATCACCCCTACTATTGTGTTCATAGAGTAGTCACCATGTGTCTTCTTATGCTTTAGTGCTTGTATCATAAATTCACAGTGAACCTCCTCATCCACAATCTGAGCTGCTCCCTTCTTCCCCAAAATTGAGCCTACCACCCCCTCCTCTTCTTTCCCAGACCCATATTCAATACATGGCACTCTAGTCCACTTAGGCTTGGCAACTCCATTCCTCCATGTGAATTAGTCGGTGTAAATCGGGTTGATTCCCATTTTGGAGGTGACCATGAATGAAGGCCCGTTGCACGTAACCAATCCCCGTACTAACAGCGCACCTCTCCTTCCTTTTTGGATGCTGCAAAGTGGCTTGCAAATTGCTTGAGATCGTGCCCCAGTAATCCACAATAATGGTAGAATATCGGCAAACGTTCATACTTATAATTGACCTAACACCGCTCTCTGTCCGATCTTGCACCAAAGCCACCTCTCCGAATTGGCTTAGAGATGGGAAGTGCTACCCTCACCCTTATGAAAAAGGTTCAATACTTCTTTTTTAGATCTGTTTTCCACTACTTCCACCGTACCCAATCTACTTCCAATCTCGTCGGCCACCTTTGGAGATATCATATCAAAGGGAGCCCCCCAAATCTGGACCCATAGTGACGCTACATCAAACTTCACATTCACTATCGTCATACTCTTCTACCAACGTTGGAGCATTAGTGCTTGATTGTCAAAAGACCATGAACCTCCTCGAAGAATTCTTTCCATGTCGAATTCCGTCCTGAACTTGAACTGAAATAGATTGGCACCCACCTTAACGATCTGTACTCCCTCTTCCAGCCCCCATGCTTTCTTCAGAGTGTAATGACCGCTTTTTATTGAACAGTTTGCAAGTCAGAAATTTCCCCACCAGGCTTTGAGTGCAACTCTCGTTTTCTTCTTTTCGTCCTTCGTCAAAAACTGCTATTCCCTCTTCTTCTTCCGTGGTTAGTTTCATATTAATAATACTATGAATCACGTTGTCAGCCATCGAATAAAAAGCAAAGGCAGACCCTCAGAATACACTAAGGAGAGAATACTCGTTAGACGAGAGAGAGAGCTCCTATGTAGAGGAGAATGGAATTTTAACACAAAAGCATGTCCTATTACATTCTTTTTAAGATAACTTTATGAAATATGAATATAAGGTAGTATATGATCAGACCACAAAAAGAAAAAAAAAAAAAAAAACAATTGAGTGCACGTGGCTTTATGTTGGCCACAAGAACCACAATGAGTTGTAGCCATCTTTGCCACAATCTCCAAGGTGCTTGTCAATCATCATTTTGCAAAATAGAGAGAATGCATGCACTGAAGAAGAAGAAGAAAGCAGTAGAGATGTAGCTAGCTAGAGAAGAAGATGATGGTAGTGATGCTGCACTAAAGGATTGTTTTGCTAAAGATTTGTCATTTGTAATTGTCTTGTTGGTATGTTTTTTCTAAACTGGATTTGTGATTGTCTAAAGGTTTTTCTAATTATCCAGGTTTATGAATTGTTTTGTTGGTTTTTCTAATGGATTTTCTTGATATTTTTGGGGAATACAGCAAAGGGATGGTTTGATTAAAACAATTTGGGAAATTTCATGGGTCAATTTGTAAAATATTTTTAGGGGGGTATATATAATTTAGTGTGAAAAATTTAGAATTTGTGTGTAGCCTATGTATACTACTTGTTATCTAAAACATTTAACTAAAAAAATTAAAAGAAAACCATTATCACCCAATGCCCGCTGGTGAGTGCAATTCTTTTCTTAGTATTTCTCCATGTTTTCTATTCCTTTTTCTCTCTTTTTATTTTATTTTATTTATAATTTATCTACCTTAACCGGCCATTACTTTTTCTCTTTACTCTCCATGTACTTGTTCTTCTTCTATTCCTTATTTTACATATATATATTATATATATATTACACATAAATATAATAAATTATTCTTAATTTGATACAGATATATAGTATATCATATATACAAAATAATGTAATGTTTGTTGTTTATTTGATTATATTTTTTTATGCATTCAATGATTGTTTGTCTAAATTTTTGTCTAAATTTTTGTGATTTAAAACCTATTAGTAATTTTGTAATTAATTACTATTCGTACTAGGTTTTTAATAATTGAATAATTACAACAAGTAGATGTCTTTGTGAGATATCATCCAGTTAGGTTATAAAGGTTTAGATTGTTGGGTTTTGTGGAACTTAGTTGTGTTCGATCCGGATGATGACCAAACCTGAAATAATGTTGTGTGGTTTTGTAATGGGAGATTTTCTAAGGCTTAGTCCATGGAGCGGAGGCTTGGGCTGATAGGCCTAAGCTGTAGGCTCCCGAGAAAATTTTTTGGCCTGTTTTGTAGCCTATTGTGAATCCTGTGCGTAGGATATAGAAATCGTTGTTTTGGTGATTAGGGTTTCTTGATTTAGTTTTTTGAGAGAGAGAGAAACTGTACTGCTGCACTTTGTATTTTTCCTTGATAATAGTGAAATTCTTGCAACTCCGTAAACGTAGGAAAATTGTCGAACCACGTAAATAATGTTTTGTACGTGTGATTATTTTTCTTTAGCGTGTATTTTCTCTATTTTGTTTCTCACAGATCTGAGAATTTCATGTTTAATTCACTACATAGATTATTATACTCAATTAATAAATTGTAATTTATATTCTAAAAAAGTAGTAGTTTAATTTGAAAAACTAGAGCATGAGCAAGTAAAAAACTATTGAGTTATAAAACAGTATTAAACTTTTGTTGTACATTGAATTATGTTTATAGGGCAATTATCATGTACAACAAGCAAGAAATGGTTTACGAGTTCAGACAACTAACAAGAATCAAATACCGAAAAGTAATTCTCCACAAACTACAAAGAGACCTATTAATTGAGTTATTAACATTTTTACATTAAGTTATTAAACTGGATCTAGTGTGTGTGGAGAGAGAGAGAGAAAGAGAACCTTGTCTCTGATGACGACTGATCATTTCTGTTGTCCATGACAGTTGAAAAACAGTTCTGAATTTTTTTTTTTTAAAGAGAGAGTAATAGGAGGACCTTAGAAGAAGAAGAAGAAGAAGAAGAAGGTGGGTTGAGGAAGCTACTCATAGTACTAGATGGATGAAGAGAATGGATTCCCTTTTCTTTTTCTTTTTTCCATTTTTTTTTTTTTTTTTTTTTTTTTTTTGAGATAGAATGGATTCCAAATTAACTAACAATGTCAACTGAATATTTTTGGGGTAATTCTTTTCTAGTCTTACACAGAGGTGGACCCCACACATGAGATCGGAGCACTGCTCCAAGCGTAAATTCTATTGTCCTAATACAAAACATTTTTTATGATCCAAAGGATTTGGACCCACTGAAAAATCAACTAGAATAATTTTACCTGTGTTTTTTTTCCCCCTCTCCTTTACATTGCGAGTAGCTTTCATTCGAACGTTTCTCCAAAGATGGCTTCTGCATTCTTTGTATGATCCCAGTTTTCATCAAAATAGATTCTGAGATTTGCACCATGAAATTCCTGAAAAAGTGTTTTTTTCATTATCGTTTTCAATAATGTGATAGAAAGAGAGATTTGAACGCATAAGCATTTATGAACCTATTTAAATGGAGGATCAATGGAATATTGGTATACGTATGAACTTTGGAGGCATTTCAAGTCGGTTTTCTTTTCAAATTCATGTTTTCAAACAATAATTTCTTGACTTTTATTGACCCAATATATTTTTCATTACCTTCGGGCTTAACCACATTCTATGACCAAAATCCTAAAGCATTAGGGTTTCGTGCTCCGGTTTCATCGTTGGAAACATTACCATTGTAATACAATGTGTTTAGTAAGGTCTATCTAACCTTTTGGGGTAGAGTTTATAAATTCTTGCCGCTATAAGTTATAACACATGTATTGTGAGTAAACACAAACTGGGTATGACTCCCATGTATAGGGCCAATTTATGAACATTTTAAGATGTGTCATACAGTTGTGGTGTCTAAAGGAATGCTCGGCTTGTCATACCCATGTGGTGAATAAAGAAATTAATACTAGACGTTATAAGTTATAATATAATGAGTAAACAGAAATTGGGTACGGCTTCCATGTATAGGGCCAACTGACGATCATATTAGGACATGTGTCATGCCCATATTGTATCTAGAGGAATACTAGACGTGTCATGCCCATGTGGGAAATAAAGTAATTAATACTAGACCCAAGCCAAACCACAAAAATTAAAGGCTTGGCCTCATATCATGGTACTGTAACAAAAAAAGTCTAGAAGATTCGTTGTTTTTAGAAAATCTAGGACCATTTTTTTTTTTGCCACAACTTTTATGTGGCATATTGCTCCACGAACCTTCTAGTATACCTCAAATGATCAAATTTAAATGTTGAGGTCCATTCATTTTTGGTTAGAAGAAAAGTTCGTTTAGAGATGTACAACTCCGGATGCTTGAGAGGGGACCATTTATATTCCAGGAATCCAATTATCAATATTCAGAGAATATATGATGTTCACCCCAGCAGTCTAGATCTGCTCCATTCATGCACCTTTGATCTGCTCCATTCATGCATCTTAGAGTGGACCTCAATGCACTTTCTTCTTTTTTTGAGAAAAAACCTCAATGCACTTGAGAGTACAGTTTAGACCCCTTTGTTTTATTTTAACAAAACTAAGTCGACCTATTAGGTTAATCAATTATGATAGTCAATTGATTTATGATTAACAGATATCAACAACAATAATAGTTTATAAAGGAAAAAAAGAAACTCTTACTTCTAATGCAACCTTGAGTAGAATTTACAGTTGAGCATCTAATTAGTTGTGCAGCTTGAAGTAATAACTAATAAGCTTTGTAATTTGGACCTTTCTATTCTAGCTTAGGCCATGTCTATTACTTGATCTTAATTAGGGGTGGTAAAATCAACCCAAACTCATTTGCCCACCCAAACTCACTCACTAAAATAAGACCAAACTCACCCAATTATTAATTTGGTCAAATGAGTATTAACTCAATTAACATAAGTATTCATGGGTAATTTTTTAGATTTAAGGGTATTTTGGTTATTTAGAGGTTTTTGTGGTATTTTTGTTATATATACTCATTGATTATTGGGTAATTGAGTAGGTTGAGTTTTACCTATAATAATTAGGTTGAGTTAGGTTGAGTTTGAATTATAATTAATTGGTTAAATGAGTTAAATGCCCAATTCAAACCTATTTATAATGGGTAAATGGGTTTTGGGCCCATTTGACACCCGATTCTTAAGTCTTAACTAGCTAAAGGATGTCCAACCCCAAGGTCACATTTCACTAATTCTCCTTACATACAGCTTTGTCCTGCAATTTCAAGCCTGTCCTACTTCAGTTTTAATAAGTATAACAACAAACGCTGAAATTATTCAACTAAATCATCCTTCAGGAAGCAGCAAATTCAGAAGCTGCTCATAATTTACGCAAGACTGTCATCATATTATGGTCAAAACGGCCCATGACGCTATCAATATCATCCAACACCCCTACATAAAAACTTTACATGTTGTTAGCACATTCAAAATCAAAATAGTAAACTGGCATCTACGTTGGTCCCAGTGGGCTTCACGCCTTAAAAAGTCATATTTGGAGATGGATAAGACTGCTGTAGTGATCTCCCCCCACCCCACCCCCAAATATATATATATATATATATATAATTTTGATGCTATTGTAAAATACTATTTAACCTAAAAAGTAAAATATAATTTATTTTCATTTAATTTTTCTTTTGGGAAAGTGTCCAGACCAACCTAAAACTCATTTTAGTCCTTTAAATTTGAAGTTGGTCAATTTAATCTGGTACCTTTACCCAAAAATTACTTAAAACAACAAACTTAAAGGATTAAAATGATTTTTGAGTAAAGTTATCGGAATCAAATGATAATTTTCAAACTTCAAGCTGGCAGAGACCTCATTATAAGTTTTGATCTCTTTCATCAAATACATAGTCTTAGATTGTCTTCAAAAGGACTTTTGCACAAAAAGCACCTCCTCACTTATTTATAGTTGACCCCTATGACTCTTTGAGAACCAAGATCATCAATGATTGTTGTGCAAATAGCCATTCTAAATTCCTCCTTAAAAATCCAAATCCCTTATGGAAGAATCTAGATTTTTTCATACACCTTCCTTTCAAAAAGAATGAAGATGTAAATCCCACAAAAGCAAGCCATAGAGGAATGAACCCAGAGCATTTAGCTTTGGCCAAACAAGAATTGTCTACCCTCCTCTCAGAAGGCCTTATTGAGCCCCCCCCCACCCCCCACACACACACACACACACACACACACACACACACACACACACACGTACATTTTTCTATCCCCTATTTTCCCCCATTCTGTCTAAATAGTGACTCTTAAAACTACTCGGTATCAAACCACACATATATACTTTGCCTCTAGGCTCTTTTTGATATGCATTACTGTAAGTTTATTTAAAAAACCTTCTGCTCTCTCCCCGTGTATGTGTTAAAAATACTTAGTATTCTAAAAAAAAATTAAAAAAAAAAAAAAAAAAAACTTTGCCTCTTGAAAAGCATTTATTGCTAACCAATCACCAACTTCTTTTTTTCTTTTCTTTTCTTTTTTTTTTTTTTTTTTTTTTTTTTTTTTGTGCCCTCTCTTATATCCCTAAAATTATTCTCATGAGTCATATTTAAGATAAAAGTTTATTTTCTTCAACAAAAAAGAAAAAAAAGATAAAGTTATTTTATTTTATTTCATATTATGCTTTATATATGACTGATGTGAAAAAATTCTATTATTAGTCGATTTTAAGTAAATCTATCTTTTCTTGTAAAGGTTGAGGCTATTTAGTGATTATATTGTTAAGTTAAACTACTATAGTATCTTTGATAAATCATATTATATTATTATACACTTTAAAATTTATTTTATTATATAAATATTATAATTTTATATTACAGATAGGGTTCCTTAATTTTTTTTTTTTTGAGAAACAAACACACACACACATAGGGAGAGGGAAGGGGTTTTAACACAAAAGCACACCATAACTCCACTAAAAAGCCATTGTAACTTTTAAGGAAGAGTAGGACAAGTTATACTACACATAACACACTCACTTAAGCAATGTGGGACAATTACCTTCTTTTTTTTTTTTTTTTTTTTGAGAAACAAACACACACACAAATACAAGGGAGAGGGAAAGGGTTTTAACACAAAAACACACCACAACTCCGCTCAAAAGCCATGGTAACTTTAAGGGAGGGTGGGGCAAGTTATACTACACACTCTCTTAAGCAATGTGGGACAATTATTTGTTTAGATTTTTTTTTAATATAAAAAAGCTAAATTCTTTTTAAAACAATTACTGATAGAAAAAAAAAATCCAATTGACCAACGAATTAAATGATAGTAGTAGTTTAGATTTTTTTTTTTCTTTTCAAATGCCTATATCACTTACAAAATTTAATTTCCAAGTAATGCTACGGCTACAAACTTTTTACAATATTTTTACTAAATTTTGATGTGGCCAACCTATTATTGATTTTCATTTAGACCTACCATTAATATCACTTTTTCGTTTATTAATAATTACTCACCACATCAGCAGTTTGTCAATTTTTTTGTTAAATAGTTTGTATCTCTAGCATTATTCTTTTATTTCTTATAAAAATAATATCAAAACTTTCTTAAAATAGTTCATTAGGAAATTCCCTAAATGGGCCTATTAATCGGATCCTTTTTTCTTTAGCTTTAACACCTAGTTTCATATTAATAATTAGGTTCTTAGGATGTGGATTACGTGTTAGAATTAGAGATTTTAGGACTTTTTTTAATGAAAGAGTTTTAGGACTTTATATATAAAGAAATGTTATGTTCACCACTTTTTTACAAATTTTTCACAATAAATCTTAAGTGGTAGGTTGCTAATGGTTGTTACTAGTGGACATATATATATATATATATATTTATTTATAAGAGAAGTGTTCATATGGTGCCTACAAATCTTCTTTGGATCTTTGGATGTGTATTCAATTTTTCTACTTGATTTTGATTAGTTCAGATCCTATGATTTTAGCGTTCTCACTCTTTTTTTGATCTTTCAATGTGTACATGTCATAGTAGTAGCAACTTTACAATTTTATTGCATAGTTAGGGTAAAGACCACACTTATATTGTAAATCCTTATTTAGATAGTATAACTTATGACCACTGATGTTGGGTAATTAACATATTTTCATAATCATTAAGTATTATTCATAGATCCATGCGATGATTGGGATAGTTACAATTTGTTGTTGTTGAAGTGTGTGTGTGTATATATATATAATTTTTGTTTAGTAAAAAGTTTGATATTTCTTCTAACGACACAACAGAGCCATTAACATATATAGCTTGTTTCATGTGGCTTTGTTTTGTCATATTAATAATTTTGAGTGCATGTATGATAATATATATGATCATTGCAAGATGAGCTTCATATGTCAATAGAAAAAAGCTTTCATGTCCTCAAGTGAATGATTTAAATTTTAAGAGAACTATAATAATAGCAATCTCCTAATTTTTATCTAAGATATAGAAATTATTCTTCAAATTAAAATTATATCATTTGAAAATACTAAAATTGTTAATTCATTCAAAAACTAAAATACTAATATCAACCGGGGGGGGGGGGGGGGGAATAAAAAGAAAATTTATTCCCAAAACCNGAGAGTTCAAAACACACCCAAACACGGAAGAGTGTTCAATGTCCAAGAGCCCATTTGACACTTTTGGAGTGCTGAATGGCACTTTAAAGGGGCCGAATTGGCCTCTTTTGGGCTTTTGCCCAACGGTTTTCGGGTGACGATAAAGCACACTCTTTTTCGATCTTTTCACAAAAGGATGAGTCTCGATTCGCATTCTACATTTTGGGGGTTATTTTTTAGAGTTTTCTAGCCCCTACAAATAGAGGCTGGGTCTCATAATTTAACACCTTTTTTTTCTATGCTCTGGGAGGCACACGTTTTGAGGCTCTCAAATTGCTGATATTTGCTGATCCTCTATGAGATTTGCTGCCTAAGTTAGGGTTTTTAGATTTCAAAGAACAAGAGGTTGTTTTCAATCACCCTCTCTTTTTTATGCTATCTTTTTATGATTGATGAATGTTTTATCCATAATATGAACGATTCTTCATTGTTTTGTATCAAGCATGATTGTTTTTTATGTGATTGTTATAATCTTTTTCTTGATTGCCAATAATTTGAATGTGAACAATTATTTTTATTGAAATAAAAACAGATCTACATCTTCATAATATGTAGATCTAACTTTTTCTTAAAATAAAAACAAATTTGCATATTTCTTAAATGTAGATCTGAGGTTTTTTTTCATTTAAAAACATATTTGTATCTTTATGAGATGTAAATCTGAATTTTTCTTAAAATAAAAACTAATTTGTATCTTTCTTGGATACAGATCTGATTTTTCTTTAACATATGCAGATTTTGAAATAGAGAAAAAGATTAAACATGATTGTGTTTGTGTTTGTTTAATTCATGTTGCATAAATTTAAATTACAAGTCACACTCTCTTCTTAAACAATCTTTTCCATATTTTTTAAAACATATTAAAAAAAATATGATTTTTCTGTTATTAAAAACTAATTTTTTTATTATCATCATAAAACAAATCTGATCTTTTACAAACTGAAAAACCTTTTTTTTTTAGTTCTTAAAAAACAGATCTAATATTTTTCAAACCAAAAGACTTTATTTTATGTAATAAAAATAGATTTGAATTTTTATCTCCAAAAACCACTTTTTCTAAATACTACCAAACAGATTTGGCATTTTCACAAACCAAAATCAAATTTCTTTTCATTAACAAAACAGATCTGATTCTTTTCAAAAGAAGAGACTTCATTCATAAATAAATTTATGTGATTTAATTTTTATTTCACATGTTCAACATATCATACATGACGTGCATAAAAAGGTACATTGGTCACAAGAGTCTAGAAGATCAGACTTTGTTTGAGCGGAATGGATGCCTAACACGTTCTCATTCTGTAACCTAGCCTCCGGATTTAGGTCATTGGTTAAGTAGATCTAGCATTGTCTTTACTTTTTATTTTGGGTAGAATGTAACCAGGACAATAAGCTATGTAATTATTTTGGTAGATTGTAACCAGAGCTGTCCACAGAAAACCCATACCCAACCCACCCGCGAAAACCATCCGATCTGGCCCAAGTATCGGCCGACCCGACGTCGGTGACGGTCGGCGGTGGGTCTCTGCCTCCAGAACCCGAAATCGGCAGGTCGGTTGGCGGGTTTTCCCTCCCAAAATTTGAAAAACCCGAATCGATCAGTGAAAACCCCTAATCCGGTAAGAAACCTAGATTCCGCTTGAGCAAACCCAGATTCTGGCGAGCAAAACCCAGATTCCGGCGTTATTTGATCATTCTGGCGAGTTTTGAGATGTTTTTTGGCTAGATCTTGACTAGATCCGACGAGATTTCGCTAGATCTAGTTGAGTTCTTGGTTAGATTTGGCGAGATTTCGCCAGATCTAGTCGAGATCTTGGCTATTTCTGGCGAAAACTCAAAGGATTTGGCTGATTTTCATAATTTTCTTGCTGGATTTTCTTTCTTTTCCAGATCTCGACTCCAACCGAACTTGACCGCCGCTCGTTGATGCTCCAACCCATCCAAATCGACTTCTCTGACGGTCGGCGGCGGGTTGAAAGTTTGCCCACTCGATCTGGTCGGGTCGGTTCCAGGTTGGGCATAAACCTGACCCAGACCGACCCGTGGACGGGCCTAATTGTAACTACGACCCAAAGACATATAATTTTCAAATTTATCAAATATGTAATTTTTATTCAATCAATGAAGAGAACAGTTCAATCATGTATTTATTTTTTCTTATTTTTTTATAAAAAAAATTAGTGGTGACTCCATACCACTTACCCAAAAAGAAAGGTGCCCTAAAAAGCACTTTAAAAATCTCTTTTTTTTTTTTTAGAGGCACAACTTTTCGGGATCTCTCACACTACACTACTTTCAGCAAAAAAATTTCAGTTCCAACAAAATAAATAGATTCCAAACAGACCCTTAATGTGTGTTTGACATTGGCTTAAAAAACCATTTTTTTTTTTTACTATTTAGCTTATTTTTGTTACTATTCAGCTTATTTTTGTTACTATTCATGGGTCTTATTGCACTTTTTAGTACTATTTATGAGTCCCAATGTACTAATTTAGGTATCTTTTAACTTTATTTATAGTACTTTCAACAAAAATTTTTTAATTTCAGCTAAATAATTTATTCCCAAATAGACTCTTAGAATTGAGTCTTGTCGGGGTGTCAATAATCAACCTAAACAATTGTTAAACTTGTCGCCTGTTTGTCTCTAACTCTGTGTTTAAATTGATTTCCATTTCTATAACAAAAGGTTGGTGAAATTGCTCATGATATTTATTTGTGCATCACCTGCCAATCTAATTGTATTTTCTATTCAACGTGTAATGATTTTTTTTTTTTTTTGGTAAAAGACGAATTCATTAAAATCAAAACATTACATCTAAGTTAGTACAAAGTCTGTTTGAAGGAAACACCATTACAATCATCCTCCAAAACCTTAGTTAAGTCCACAAGCGGACTTGAAAACAACCTATACTCTATTTTTTGTTTAGCCCCTAGTCTAGCCATCATGTCAGCACATCGGTTAGCCTGGCAGTAACAATGCTTCAACTGAACTTGCTGAAATCTAGTCATCAAGTGCTTGCAATCGTCCAAAAAAGGAGATATTATATGATTTACATAGGCAGAATTTTAAAGGACATCCACAATCACTTTGGCATCTATCTCAACAGTAATACAAGGGATATTCAAGCTACTACACAGTAAAAGACCATCCCCCCAAAGTTCAACAGCAAAACTATTTGTTGCTCCTACATGCCTTGTGAACCCGGCAACCCAATTCCCATGCTCATCCCTTACAACTCCTCCACATCCAGCACGTCCCATAGACCCTATAACCGATCCATCCGTGTTCAGCTCTTTCCATCCTAGTGGCGGTTTTTCCCATCTGATTCTCTTGCTAATTTTACGGACTGGGTTTCGAGGTGAAGCTACATAAAACATAAACTCTGCAGCTTGGTTATAAATCTCCCTATATAGGTTCGGACTTGGGCTCTTTCTATTAAAAACAAAAGAATTTCTGCTCTTTCAAATGCTCCACATAACAAAGTTAAAAATGATTCTCCACGGAGGCTTCCCTTGAATAGGACTGCAGCTCACTTTCCAATTGTTTTGCAGCCAATCATGCAGATTACTCCTCCAAAAATCACTACTATTCCCCTTTACACCCAGCTGACTCCAAATATGCTTTACCCTTGGACAATCTCTAAGGGCATGCAAAATTGATTCTGGTTCTCTATGGCAAACAGGGCATTCTTTATCTTCCACAAATCCTCTTCTAGCAAGGCGATCTTTAACCCCTATGCTATTGTGTACACATCTCCATAAGAACGTCTTAACTTTAGGGGGAGATTCTAACTTTAGGGAGAGTCTCAACGTGTAATGATTACTCGTAATATATATGTCGAAGACTAATTTTTGTTGTACACAAAAACAGGGCAGACTGATAGGGCAGTCAAGGCAGTGAAAAAGGACGGGCATGTTGTGACAATAGTAGGCCCTGTAATTCCACCAGCAACTATGTTTGTGCTCACTTCTAAAGGGTCTATCTTGGAGAAACTGAAACCTTACCTGGAAAGTGGGAAGGTGAAGCCAGTGATTGACCCAAAAAGCCCGTTTTCATTTTCAAAGACTGTTGAAGCATTTTTCCTATCTTAACACTAAAAAAGCCACCGGAAAAGTGGTTGTATATCCAATCCCATGAGAAATAACATCTAGTTTCAGCAATATATGTAACTAATATATCCTTGCTTATGCATTAGGTATCATGTAAAAAAGGGAGTGGACATATATTGCTACATGTTTGAGATGTTCTACTTTGCATTCCTACTGTATGTGTTGGATTTTAGTTGGAAATGAAAAAAGAGGAGTATATGAACAAGAAGAAAGTAATTTATTTAGAAAGATCACTTATGAAGTTGAAGTATGGTGTTTGTTTGGGTCCAACAAAGTACCTCCTAGTGCATTTTACTTCGACCAAAACATAAAGCAGCACTCAAAACCTTTACATTGCCTTTCCTCCAAGCAAGCAAAACCTTTACACAGAGTATTGGCAGTGTTTTTTTTTTTTGTTTTGTTTTGTTTTTATTTTATTATTTTTATAAAAACTTTAATCTTTATTGAAATCTACAAAAACTAACAAGAACAGCAATCTGCCTTACAAACATCCGCTAAGGCAACTGGCAGACTGTGATTATGAAAGCAGAACGACTTAAAAGTAAGGAGACACAATCTAGCTGCTTTATGAGCAGCAATGTTCCTATTAACCCAACGGAAAGAACAAGAACTCTTTCAAATTTAATATATTGCAAACGATATTGCTAATGGACCAATCGGTAATGGATTCAGCAGAGAGGGATCAAAGTGTGCTTCAGCATCGCCTTCGAAAATGATATAGTTCCAATTCTCTATTCTTAGAAGCTGCACAGCCCATAAAATAGCAGTTTCTTCTGCTAGAATACGGGAGCAAGCTGTGTGCAATTTTGCCAGACCTTGAGGACTTCACCTTTGTCATTAAGAGCTATGGCAGCTAGAGCAGTGGCTTTGTCTGAAATGGCAGCGTCTGTATTGAATTTAATCCATCCTGTGGGAGGGGGGATCCATGTGTGTTGGACAACAGTGTTTGTGGGTGGCATTAAAGAAGAGAATTCAGCGAAGTTGTGATGAATATGATCTATTGCTGTTTGAATATCAGTTTGGATTCCCTGATGAAAGACTTGATTTACGCAATACCAGCAGTTTATATGGTATAGTCCCTTTTTATTTTATATATATATATATATATATATCACTTCAGCTTCTTTATTAGTTAATAGCATTAACCCCAACCTGCCACACGAGATGTGGCATGATGGTAGGAGTCTTTATCCCAGTACTTGAAGAAGAGCCGTTCAAGTAATAGCTCCAGTAGGCCCGTGTAGTACACATGGTATTACCTATTGCTATTACGTGGCATAGAGTTGATAAGCCCACACCAGAGACTCTCCAATTTTTTTTTTTTTTTTTTCATTCAGTAAAAAAAAAAAAAAAATCAACCCCATTTTTCAAAATGAATTGGTCCAAGCTTTTTATGCAAATGATTTGAATAGACAACAAGAAGGAATAAATTGTAACTAAAAAGAGTAATGTTAGTTATATTAAAAATTTTACTAGATAAACCTTACAAATAGATAAGCCACAAATCACAAAATAGGATTACATACTTTTTTTTTTTTAATGTTTATTGACATGTCAACAATCACTTTCATCAACTGGTAAATTTGTAACTTATTAAAAAAAAAAAAAAACTGGTAAATTTGCAAGCTTTATTGTAATAAAATTGGTAGTACGTAGTTTAAGTATTTTTTTAATTTAAAAAAAATTTCTTTTATCCAAAGTTGCAAACCATATGAATAGCCATAAATAGGGATGTCGTCCAACAATTTATGATGAAAATGACATAATATGGTGCATAAGAATATAATTAAAGACTAGTCGTTTACAAGAACTTGAACAACAAAACCTCCCTACTTTTACACCCCCTCATCTATTCTCATTATTGTGTTCTTCTTTAACACAACTCCAGCCACTTCTCATTTAGTCCTTTGTCTTTAATATTTTTGTGAAATTGTTCATCATGTCCTTTATTGTTGTTAAGTCCAGTAAAAAGACGCTTTTATCACATATGTGAATTGCATCTATATTAGAAAACCACAATGAAATGATTTAAGGACTAAATTTTGGGGTGCCAAATAAACATTACAAATTAATCTTCAACTACGATATTTGTTGATAGCAAAAACTTTGTAATTTATGGACTGCATTGCAAATAATCACATAGTTTAAGGTGTAAATCTTTTTTCTTTAAGATAAAAGTTAAATCACAAGCTCTGTTGTAGATTTATATTAGGCAAAATGCTCAAACATAATATAACACGCAATAAAATTAAACATATTTATTTGTGGTGGGGGGGGGGGGGGAATACATCTAATATTCTTTCTTAAACATCATTTTCAGGCCCAAAAAAAAAAAAAAATCATCCATGTTGTACCATGGCATACATAGGAGTAATATCTAATTGAAAAGACACGTTCCCATTTTATTGTTATTTCTACCAATAATACATTAATTGGATAAGAAGTCTGCAATTTTCTTGCACACTTAATTAGGTATGCAACACCTTTCAAGCACTAACCTTGAGAGTCCAAGCACCAACAGTAGAAATCAGACCTTGAAATTTCCAATAGTTGTTCTGGGGTCATCTTTTCAAGTTCGCTTTGCCTCCATAATGCAAAATTGTTTTGATTTTGTGGATGGTCCCCTTTTTCGTGAACTTGGGATCTCATTCTTTTGTAAAGCCTCATTGATGCAACACAGTCCTCATAAGGGTCTTCACTGCCAGCTTGAATGTCATACCCAAATACAGAAGCTTCTTTACTTGCTCAAGGTATATATATTGAAAATGAATAACAAAGAATGAAAAGAGAAAAATAAAATAAAATAAAATCTCATGTAGGTTACTTACCCAAGATATGTTTTTGCTAAGTATTTAAGAGAGTTGCTGAGTTTGTTTGTTTGCATCAGTGGAGGATATTTTGCTGTATCCCTGTGGTCACATTTTTTCATTGTACATCTCAAATGAAATACTCCTAGTATCTTAACATATATGAAGATGATATATAATGTCCATGAAAATAATAAAGTACTTTCATATCTGCATATTTAGCATTACTTTCATGTTATTTTGTGACAGATTATCTATTATTTTTGCCTTAGAGGTGATAAAGAATTTACATACTGATAGGCTTTATTTGAGGTAGAATAATGGTAAATTAAGTCAAGCCAATTTGAGAGATCCAGCCCAAGCATGAAGTGAAGCAAGCAAAGATAAAAGAAAAGAATAAGAGCAGGCTGGGTAAGTCCAGCAAGGTGTGAAGGAAAGAAAAAGAAAAATAAGAACAGTGGGGCTAATGTTAATCTGACGTGGTGAAGAAAAGTAGAGAAAGAAGAAATTAAAGGCTTGTTTTCGTTGTTGATATACAGATGGGCTTGACGTGGACCACTTTATTTCTTCACCAAAAGTTCTTGCAACGGGCCACGTTGGGATTTTATTAATAAGGCTTTAGGTCAGCCGCATGTGATGGATTATAAAGGAGCAAATCAAAGCAATGTTAAGAATGCTAGTTCAAATACCACCATGCACTTTTGATGCAATGGTCATTCTATAAGTATAAATACTTGTTGGGTGTGGGGAGTAAGAGTCGGGGTTCAAGTCTCTAGAAGAGAGCTTCACACATATATACACTTAAATTAAGTTAAAGTAAAAAATCTATCTTGTTAAAAAAAAAAAAAAGTGCAAGTCCGAATTGTATTAGGAGTGACTTCTCTTATATAATGCTTTAGGTTAGTTTGTTTAAGGAGGACGGCTAGGGCTAAACGTATAGAGCCATGGCTACTTCTCTGGTTTTCCTCCATGACAATTAGTTTTATTTATTTGTCTAGTAGTTTAATGCTTAATATTTTATTTTTGTGTTTTATTTCAATTACTATAAGTAGCTAGATTTTCAATTAAGGTGGAGGATGAAACCTTGTTAAGGATTATTCGTTTTATTTATGTGATTTGATCTTTCTCACAACAATTGCTCTTTAATGATTTAAATTATTCTTGCTTTATCTCAATTGACTAAGGTAGGATTCTAAATATGAGTTCAATCATATTTTTCTTGTGATTTATGATTTATCTTAATTAATTGACTGCTTGATTTATTATTTATTGATTTTAAAATTGGATATCTCTTGTGATTTGTTTGTCAATGAATACAATTAACCATGAACATCTTGTCATTGCGGTTCTTTTAATTGTAAGAATATCTTTATACGAAAAAAAAAAAAAAAAAAAAATTGGACTGCTTGAACTGCGATCGAACCTTATAGTTTTGAGAACCATGGCCGGTTTTCATGGTTCCTTTTTGTTTCGGCAATATCAGCCAAAATTGAAAATTCCACCAGCAACATTTTGGATTTTATTTTTATTTTTTAGATTTGGAATCAAATGATTTGTGAGAAGAAGAAGACAAAGAAGAAGAAGAAAGCACAAATCCAAGTTGAACGAACGAAGAACTTATCCCTCACAGCAGGTAGCTATTATGTTGTGGATCACTTGAACGCCCCTTCTTCTTTCTTCTTCTTTGTTTCATCCTCACCTCCATATTTCTCTATTGTTCTTCTCCAATTGTTAGCTAATTTCTCTTTTGCTATTTTTGTTTTTTCAACTTTCTTTTGTATTGACTTTTAGAGTGTGTTTGGTAGAATGGATTTTAGGGAGGATGGAAAAAAAGAGAAAAAAAAGGAGGGGAAACTTTTGAAGGGTGTTTGGTTGGGAGGGAGGGAGGGAAAATGTGTGGTGGGGCTCAAGTGTTTTCTCCTTAGGTCCATCAGAAAGTTTTCTCCCCAAAATAGGAGAAAACTAAGGGGAAGAAAATCACTCACCTAGGCTGACCAAAATGCCATGTGCACAGTGCACATGGGCGTTGTTCCTACCCCTGCCACTTCTCCTCTTTTTTTTTTTTTTCATTTTGAAAAATGGGGTTGATTTTTTTTTTTTTTTTACTGAATGAAAAAAAAAAAAAAAAAAATTGGAGAGTCTCTGGTGTGGGCTTATCAACTCTATGCCACGTAATAGCAATAGGTAATACCATGTGTACTACACGGGCCTACTGGAGCTATTACTTGAACGGCTCTTCTTCAAGTACTGGGATAAAGACTCCTACCATCATGCCACATCTCGTGTGGCAGGTTGGGGTTAATGCTATTAACTAATAAAGAAGCTGAAGTGATATATATATATATATATATATAAAATAAAAAGGGACTATACCATATAAACTGCTGGTATTGCGTAAATCAAGTCTTTCATCAGGGAATCCAAACTGATATTCAAACAGCAATAGATCATATTCATCACAACTTCGCTGAATTCTCTTCTTTAATGCCACCCACAAACACTGTTGTCCAACACACATGGATCCCCCCTCCCACAGGATGGATTAAATTCAATACAGACGCTGCCATTTCAGACAAAGCCACTGCTCTAGCTGCCATAGCTCTTAATGACAAAGGTGAAGTCCTCAAGGTCTGGCAAAATTGCACACAGCTTGCTCCCGTATTCTAGCAGAAGAAACTGCTATTTTATGGGCTGTGCAGCTTCTAAGAATAGAGAATTGGAACTATATCATTTTCGAAGGCGATGCTGAAGCACACTTTGATCCCTCTCTGCTGAATCCATTACCGATTGGTCCATTAGCAATATCGTTTGCAATATATTAAATTTGAAAGAGTTCTTGTTCTTTCCGTTGGGTTAATAGGAACATTGCTGCTCATAAAGCAGCTAGATTGTGTCTCCTTACTTTTAAGTCGTTCTGCTTTCATAATCACAGTCTGCCAGTTGCCTTAGCGGATGTTTGTAAGGCAGATTGCTGTTCTTGTTAGTTTTTGTAGATTTCAATAAAGATTAAAGTTTTTATAAAAATAATAAAATAAAAACAAAACAAAACAAAAAAAAAAAACACTGCCAATACTCTGTGTAAAGGTTTTGCTTGCTTGGAGGAAAGGCAATGTAAAGGTTTTGAGTGCTGCTTTATGTTTTGGTCGAAGTAAAATGCACTAGGAGGTACTTTGTTGGACCCAAACAAACACCATACTTCAACTTCATAAGTGATCTTTCTAAATAAATTACTTTCTTCTTGTTCATATACTCCTCTTTTTTCATTTCCAACTAAAATCCAACACATACAGTAGGAATGCAAAGTAGAACATCTCAAACATGTAGCAATATATGTCCACTCCCTTTTTTACATGATACCTAATGCATAAGCAAGGATATATTAGTTACATATATTGCTGAAACTAGATGTTATTTCTCATGGGATTGGATATACAACCACTTTTCCGGTGGCTTTTTTAGTGTTAAGATAGGAAAAATGCTTCAACAGTCTTTGAAAATGAAAACGGGCTTTTTGGGTCAATCACTGGCTTCACCTTCCCACTTTCCAGGTAAGGTTTCAGTTTCTCCAAGATAGACCCTTTAGAAGTGAGCACAAACATAGTTGCTGGTGGAATTACAGGGCCTACTATTGTCACAACATGCCCGTCCTTTTTCACTGCCTTGACTGCCCTATCAGTCTGCCCTGTTTTTGTGTACAACAAAAATTAGTCTTCGACATATATATTACGAGTAATCATTACACGTTGAGACTCTCCCTAAAGTTAGAATCTCCCCCCTAAAGTTAAGACGTTCTTATGGAGATGTGTACACAATAGCATAGGGGTTAAAGATCGCCTTGCTAGAAGAGGATTTGTGGAAGATAAAGAATGCCCTGTTTGCCATAGAGAACCAGAATCAATTTTGCATGCCCTTAGAGATTGTCCAAGGGTAAAGCATATTTGGAGTCAGCTGGGTGTAAAGGGGAATAGTAGTGATTTTTGGAGGAGTAATCTGCATGATTGGCTGCAAAACAATTGGAAAGTGAGCTGCAGTCCTATTCAAGGGAAGCCTCCGTGGAGAATCATTTTTAACTTTGTTATGTGGAGCATTTGAAAGAGCAGAAATTCTTTTGTTTTTAATAGAAAGAGCCCAAGTCCGAACCTATATAGGGAGATTTATAACCAAGCTGCAGAGTTTATGTTTTATGTAGCTTCACCTCGAAACCCAGTCCGTAAAATTAGCAAGAGAATCAGATGGGAAAAACCGCCACTAGGATGGAAAGAGCTGAACACGGATGGATCGGTTATAGGGTCTATGGGACGTGCTGGATGTGGAGGAGTTGTAAGGGATGAGCATGGGAATTGGGTTGCCGGGTTCACAAGGCATGTAGGAGCAACAAATAGTTTTGCTGTTGAACTTTGGGGGGATGGTCTTTTACTGTGTAGTAGCTTGAATATCCCTTGTATTACTGTTGAGATAGATGCCAAAGTGATTGTGGATGTCCTTTAAAATTCTGCCTATGTAAATCATATAATATCTCCTTTTTTGGACGATTGCAAGCACTTGATGACTAGATTTCAGCAAGTTCAGTTGAAGCATTGTTACTGCCAGGCTAACCGATGTGCTGACATGATGGCTAGACTAGGGGCTAAACAAAAAATAGAGTATAGGTTGTTTTCAAGTCCGCTTGTGGACTTAACTAAGGTTTTGGAGGATGATTGTAATGGTGTTTCCTTCAAACAGACTTTGTACTAACTTAGATGTAATGTTTTGATTTTAATGAATTCGTCTTTTACCAAAAAAAAAAAAAATCATTACACGTTGAATAGAAAATACAATTAGATTGGCAGGTGATGCACAAATAAATATCATGAGCAATTTCACCAACCTTTTGTTATAGAAATGGAAATCAATTTAAACACAGAGTTAGAGACAAACAGGCGACAAGTTTAACAATTGTTTAGGTTGATTATTGACACCCCGACAAGACTCAATTCTAAGAGTCTATTTGGGAATAAATTATTTAGCTGAAATTAAAAAATTTTTGTTGAAAGTACTATAAATAAAGTTAAAAGATACCTAAATTAGTACATTGGGACTCATAAATAGTACTAAAAAGTGCAATAAGACCCATGAATAGTAACAAAAATAAGCTGAATAGTAACAAAAATAAGCTAAATAGTAAAAAAAAAAAATGGTTTTTTAAGCCAATGTCAAACACACATTAAGGGTCTGTTTGGAATCTATTTATTTTGTTGGAACTGAAATTTTTTTGCTGAAAGTAGTGTAGTGTGAGAGATCCCGAAAAGTTGTGCCTCTAAAAAAAAAAAAAGAGATTTTTAAAGTGCTTTTTAGGGCACCTTTCTTTTTGGGTAAGTGGTATGGAGTCACCACTAATTTTTTTTATAAAAAAATAAGAAAAAATAAATACATGATTGAACTGTTCTCTTCATTGATTGAATAAAAATTACATATTTGATAAATTTGAAAATTATATGTCTTTGGGTCGTAGTTACAATTAGGCCCGTCCACGGGTCGGTCTGGGTCAGGTTTATGCCCAACCCGGAACCGACCCGACCAGATCGAGTGGGCAAACTTTCAACCCGCCGCCGACCGTCAGAGAAGTCGATTTGGATGGGTTGGAGCATCAACGAGCGGCGGTCAAGTTCGGTTGGAGTCGAGATCTGGAAAAGAAAGAAAATCCAGCAAGAAAATTATGAAAATCAGCCAAATCCTTTGAGTTTTCGCCAGAAATAGCCAAGATCTCGACTAGATCTGGCGAAATCTCGCCAAATCTAACCAAGAACTCAACTAGATCTAGCGAAATCTCGTCGGATCTAGTCAAGATCTAGCCAAAAAACATCTCAAAACTCGCCAGAATGATCAAATAACGCCGGAATCTGGGTTTTGCTCGCCAGAATCTGGGTTTGCTCAAGCGGAATCTAGGTTTCTTACCGGATTAGGGGTTTTCACTGATCGATTCGGGTTTTTCAAATTTTGGGAGGGAAAACCCGCCAACCGACCTGCCGATTTCGGGTTCTGGAGGCAGAGACCCACCGCCGACCGTCACCGACGTCGGGTCGGCCGATACTTGGGCCAGATCGGATGGTTTTCGCGGGTGGGTTGGGTATGGGTTTTCTGTGGACAGCTCTGGTTACAATCTACCAAAATAATTACATAGCTTATTGTCCTGGTTACATTCTACCCAAAATAAAAAGTAAAGACAATGCTAGATCTACTTAACCAATGACCTAAATCCGGAGGCTAGGTTACAGAATGAGAACGTGTTAGGCATCCATTCCGCTCAAACAAAGTCTGATCTTCTAGACTCTTGTGACCAATGTACCTTTTTATGCACGTCATGTATGATATGTTGAACATGTGAAATAAAAATTAAATCACATAAATTTATTTATGAATGAAGTCTCTTCTTTTGAAAAGAATCAGATCTGTTTTGTTAATGAAAAGAAATTTGATTTTGGTTTGTGAAAATGCCAAATCTGTTTGGTAGTATTTAGAAAAAGTGGTTTTTGGAGATAAAAATTCAAATCTATTTTTATTACATAAAATAAAGTCTTTTGGTTTGAAAAATATTAGATCTGTTTTTTAAGAACTAAAAAAAAAAGGTTTTTCAGTTTGTAAAAGATCAGATTTGTTTTATGATGATAATAAAAAAATTAGTTTTTAATAACAGAAAAATCATATTTTTTTTAATATGTTTTAAAAAATATGGAAAAGATTGTTTAAGAAGAGAGTGTGACTTGTAATTTAAATTTATGCAACATGAATTAAACAAACACAAACACAATCATGTTTAATCTTTTTCTCTATTTCAAAATCTGCATATGTTAAAGAAAAATCAGATCTGTATCCAAGAAAGATACAAATTAGTTTTTATTTTAAGAAAAATTCAGATTTACATCTCATAAAGATACAAATATGTTTTTAAATGAAAAAAAACCTCAGATCTACATTTAAGAAATATGCAAATTTGTTTTTATTTTAAGAAAAAGTTAGATCTACATATTATGAAGATGTAGATCTGTTTTTATTTCAATAAAAATAATTGTTCACATTCAAATTATTGGCAATCAAGAAAAAGATTATAACAATCACATAAAAAACAATCATGCTTGATACAAAACAATGAAGAATCGTTCATATTATGGATAAAACATTCATCAATCATAAAAAGATAGCATAAAAAAGAGAGGGTGATTGAAAACAACCTCTTGTTCTTTGAAATCTAAAAACCCTAACTTAGGCAGCAAATCTCATAGAGGATCAGCAAATATCAGCAATTTGAGAGCCTCAAAACGTGTGCCTCCCAGAGCATAGAAAAAAAAGGTGTTAAATTATGAGACCCAGCCTCTATTTGTAGGGGCTAGAAAACTCTAAAAAATAACCCCCAAAATGTAGAATGCGAATCGAGACTCATCCTTTTGTGAAAAGATCGAAAAAGAGTGTGCTTTATCGTCACCCGAAAACCGTTGGGCAAAAGCCCAAAAGAGGCCAATTCGGCCCCTTTAAAGTGCCATTCAGCACTCCAAAAGTGTCAAATGGGCTCTTGGACATTGAACACTCTTCCGTGTTTGGGTGTGTTTTGAACTCTCCTTCTAAGGTTTTTTGACCGATCCTTGCACCTAGACTTGTTTTCATCCTCCATCTATAATTTTTTTTATCTCTTTTATGGATAATTCAGGCTTTTTAAGAGCAATTATCTTGTAGATAAATATCCTAAAATACATCTTGATAAAGTTCAAATTATCCACAATTTTATTGTTATCCAATCATCCTTTTTTATTCCTATGCATGGATCCGTATTTTAAACACTAATTATCAACCAATCACAAAACTATTTAATTAATTTTAATTGTTTAACCAATCATAATTAATTTGAATTAATCATGTGTGGTTGACCCTACCTAGACACGATGCATATTGACCGTGCAAACTTGATCATGTGATATCTTTCGATCTGATGGTCTGATTTGAAAATCAGAAACACCGTTGCGACTATTAGAATCTCAAGATTATTTTTATGATATGCAATGAATGAATTAATGCATAGAATACAAAACAAATTGATACATGTTATGCAAGAACAAATGGATGCATGTAATGCAATCATGATTTTTGGGGGACATGGATGGTCATTCAAGTCATTCTCCTTGATTAAATCATGGGTGCAAAATTGAGTGTCTACATATAGATAAAAGTAAAAGTTAGCTAAAATGAAATAAAAGGGTCTAAACTATACTCTCAAGTGCATTGAGGCTTTTCTTAAAACAAGAAGAAAGTGCATTGAAGTTCTGTTTAGACATATGTGGAACTTGTTAGAACATATACTATTGTAAATTGGCTAATCTTTTAACAAAACACACTTTATTTGTAATTTGGTAGATTTAGAACGAGTTTAGTACTTCAAGGAACAAGAATTCAAGTTTAGTATTGAAGTCATACAAGTCTGTCCAAGAAATAACTAAAGAAGTGTTATTCATTAAAACTCGACAAATATCTCAAAAGCTATTTGACAGAAACAATATCTATCGAGAATTACAAAATTCAGATTTCCAGATTTGCTTTTCACGTATATCCAAGTTATTTGTGTAAGGTTTATTTTCTCACAACCCTAGATATATATAAGAATTATTTTAAGGGCCATCAAACATGATGCAAGGTTATGCAACTTAAGGCAAAATCATTGTGCATGCATATTGTGACCAGAGACAATTGCCCTTGTTCATCATATTCTTTGTAGAAACTACTACGTCTTTGCGCTGAGGGTTATGTAACCAAGGAGTTTCTTGATCTTCATCGTCTTGATGAACTAAAGAACTTTGCAGCCAACATCTTTCTCAAAGTTGGTGTGTTAGTCACGTACTTTGATTCGTGCATTGATTGGTTAGTCAAGTACTGATAGCCATGCATTGAAAGGAGAAATTGTCACTACATTACAAGTCCAATTGGGTATTAGGGTAAGGGTTTAACTATAAGTTGATATTAGGTACTGAGATTCCTTTTACTTGTAACCACTTATTTTGATAATAATTGATTCTCAGGAGTGGTGACCTTAAATTTACCCGGTGAGGTTTCGTATCGGTGGCTTTTCTCATTAGTAAACAAATTGCCTGTGTCAAATTTAATTTCCGCTGCATTTGGTGATTTGTTTGTGCTATCATGCTTATTGCATGTAATTGAATCTAATTAATTAATTTGACTAATTAATTGATTAATTTACCAAAGGGGTTAATACATTCTTGGCCTATCAAATTCTTCTCAAAAAAAAAAAAAAAAAAAAAAGTGCATTGAGGCCCACTCTAAGATGCATGCATGGAGCAGATCAAAGGTTCATGAATGGAGATCTCAGATCAAAGGTGGATGAATGGAGCAGATCTAGACTGCTAGGGTGAACATCATTCTCTGAATAGTGATCATTGGATATCCTAGAATATAAATGGTCCCCTCTCAAGCATCTAGCGTTGTACATCTCTAAACAAACTTTTCTTCTAACCAAAAAAGAGTGGACCTCAGTATTTGATTTTGATCATTTAAGGCATACTAGAAGGTTCATGGAGCAATATGCCACATAAAAATTGTGGCAAAAGATAATGGTCCTAGATTTTCTAAAAACAATGAATCTTCTAGACTTTATTTGTTACGGTACTATGATATGAGACCAAGCCCTTAATTTTTGTGGTTTGGCATGCGTCTAGTATTAATTACTTTATTCACCACATGAGTATGACACATTTAGTATTCCTCTGGATACCATAAGGACATAACACGTCTTAAAATGATCATAAGTTGGCCTTATACATGGGAGTCGTGCTCAATTGCAGTTTACTCATTGTGTTATAATTTATAACGTCTAGTATTTATTCCTTTATTCACCACATGGGTATGACAAGCCTAGCATTCCTCTAGACACCACAAGTGTATGACACGTCTTAAAATGTTCATAAATTGGCCCTATACCCAGTTTGTGTTTACTCACTGTACATGTGTTATAACTTACAGCCGCAAGAATTTATATACTCCACCACAAAAGGTTACATAGACCTTACTAAGTGAAGAAACAGGAGCACAGAACCCTAATGCTTTAGGATTTTGGTCAAAGAATGTGGGTAAGCCTAAAGGTAATGAAAATATATGGGGTCAATAAAAGTCAAGAAG
Organism: Quercus suber; assembly: GCF_002906115.3. Lineage (NCBI taxonomy): Eukaryota > Viridiplantae > Streptophyta > Magnoliopsida > Fagales > Fagaceae > Quercus > Quercus suber. The sequence continues at coordinate 755,801 of NW_027069703.1, read as the reverse complement.
TTATTGCTTGAAAACATGAATTTGAAAAGAAAACCGACTTGAAATGCATCCAAAGTTCATACATATACCAGCATACCATTGATCCTCCATTTACATAAGTTCATAAATGCTCACGCGTTCAAATCTCTCTTTCTGTCACATTATGGAAAACGATAGTGAAACAAACACTTTTTCAAGTATTCCAAGGTGCAGATCTCATAATCTATTTTGATGAAAACTGGAACTATATAAAGCTTGCAAAAGGCATCTTTGGAGAAATGTTCGAATGAAAGCTACTTGCAATATAAAGGAGAGAGGGAAAAAAAAAGAAACGTATCCAGAAAGTTATTCTAGTCGATTTGCCAATGGATCCGAATCTTTTGGGTCATAAAAAATGTTTTGTATTAGGATAATAGAATTTAATCTTGGAGCAGTGCTCCGATTCTCACGTGTGGATCTACCCGTGTAAGAGCCTGCAGGAGCACTGCTCCGAGACTAGGTAAAAATTACCCCAAAAAAAATCAGCTGACATTATTAGTCAATTTGGAATCCATTCTCTCTCCAAAAATTTTTTTTTTTTTTTTTTTTTTTTTTTGAATTTGGAATCCATTCTCTTCATCCATATAGTACTATAAATAGCTCCCTCAACCCACCTTCTTCTTCCAAGGTCCTCTTATTACTCTCTCTCTTAAAAAAAAAAAAAAAAAAAAGAAAAGAAAAGAAAATTCAGAACTGCTTTTCAACTTTCATGGACAACAGAAATGATCAGTCGTCATCAGAGACAAGGTTCTCTCTCTCTCTCTCTCTCTCACATCACACACACTAGATCCAGTTTCAATAACTTAATGTAAAAATGTTAATAACTCAATTAATAGGTCTCTTTGTAGTTTGTGGAGAATTCCTTTTCGGTATTTGATTCTTGTTAGTTATCTGAACTCTCAAACCATTTGTTGCTTGTTGTACATGATAATTGCCCTATAAAATCAGTGGTGGAGCCATTTATCTTTGGGGGGCCGAAGAAAATATAAATAATTAAAATTGTTCTCCTTATATACTATGTATTATATCTATACTACATAGAATAGCGTTAATAAACACAATTCAACGTACAATACAAGTTTAATACTGTTTTATAACTCAATAGTTTTTTACTTTTCACCCCAAAAAAAAAAAAAAAGTTTTTTACTTGCTCATGCCCTAGATTTTCAAATTAAATTACTACTTTTTTAGAATATATATTACAATCTATTAATTGAGTATAATAATCTAGAACTTTGTAACTTAGCTGGATGATATCTCATGGAGACATCTACCTATTATAATTATCCAATTATTAAAAACCTACTATGTATAATAATTAATTACAAATTACTAATAGGTTAAAGATTGCAGAAATTTAGACAAACAATCACTGAATTAATCAAATAACCAATAAAATTACATTATTTTGATAATATGATATATTATATATCTGTATCAAATTAAGAATAATGTATTATATTTATATGTAATGTATATAAAATGTAAAATAAGGAATAGAAGAAGAACATGGAGAAATACTAAGAAAAGAGTTGCACTCACCAGTGGGCATTGGGTGGTAATGGTTTTCTTTTAAGTCAAGTTTTTAAACTTTTTTTATTTAAGATCATTGTTTTTTTTAGTTTAATCAGACCATCCCTTTGCTATATTGCCCCAAAAAATATCAAGAAAATCAATTAGAAAAATCAACAAAACAATTCATAAACCTAGATGATTAGAAAAACCTTTAGACAATCACATATCCAGTCTAGAAAAAACATACCAACAAGAAAATTAAAAATGACAAATCCTTAGCAAAACAATCCTTTAGTGCAGCATCACCACTATCATCTTCTTCTTTGGCAGGCTGCGTCTTTGCTGTTTTCTTCTTCTTCTTCTTCTTTTTCCTAACTTCACAACCTTCAGACTTCAGTGCATGTCTTCTCTCTATTTTGTAAAATAATGGTTAACAAAAGCACCTTGGAGATTGTGGCAAAGATGGCTACAATTCATTGTGGTTCTTGTGGCCAACATAAAGCCACGTGCACTTGATTGTTTCTTTTTTTTTTCTTTTTTCTTTTTTGGTGATCTGATCATATACTACCTTATATTCATATTTCATAAAGTTATCTTAAAAAGGATGTAATAGTATTTTATTTCTTTGGGCTAAGCTTTTAAATTTTAATTCCTACGAGACTTTTTGGGCTGGTGAATGATTGGGTAAAAGACTTGCATTTTTAAGAATTTTCGAACGTTCTTGGCTTTTGAACCTTTTACAAGTTCATTGATTAATTATTGTTAGGTTCTAAGGTCTTAGGATTTTATGTATTTAGAACTCTAATTTGTAATGTTGGCAAACCATGATCAAAACATTGTATTTAGTCTTATTTAGACTTGCTCAAAGTTGGTTTAATATTGTAAAGTTGGAATCGAGTGGCTGCAGAAGTACTTGGGACTCTCGGCCTGGCTCGATCGATCGAAGAATAGACTCGACTTCCTGACACGACCACGCGCAGGCTCCGAATCCACGGACTACTTCTTTCTTGAATTCCTCAATCAGCTACAAGCTCCCCGCTTGCTTTTCTTTTAAGTTCCAATGGTTGCAACAGTAATGATCTTCAAGATGTTGAAATAATCTCCACCATGAAAACCCTAAGTTTTGTGTAAAGGAAAGCTCCTCAAAGATCTCACACGAGATTCACACAAAACAGCAATGTATGAGCAACAATACAATATGGACAACCTTCAAAAACGTGGCTAGGTTTTATTTATATACCTAGGGTAAAAACATAAAACCTAAACGTTTAATGAAGTAGGGCTGAGTTGGAAATTCTGCAGAAAATTCAACCTGTGCGATTTTCGATCGATCGAGTCTATTCTTCGATCGAATCGAGCCAGGCCGAGAGTCCCAAGTACTTCTGCAGCCACTCGATTCCAACTTACAATATTAAACCAACTTTGAGCAAGTCTAAATAAGACTAAATACAATGTTTTGATCATGGTTTGCCAACATTACAAATTAGAGTTCTAAATACATAAAATCCTAAGACCTTAGAACCTAACAAA
>NW_027069703.1:594441-748068 GCF_002906115.3 Quercus suber | reverse complement strand
GGGGGGGGGGGGGTATAAGTATGTATATTACAAGGTTTTTTTTTTTTTTTTTTTTTAATTTCGGGTCCCCCCTCTCTTTCATTAAAAAAGAATGATAAAATAATTTGTTTAACTTTAACTAATTTTAAATATTTTAATAACTTTTTATTGAACTAATATTTTGAAAATCTCATTGTTAAATTATATGTTTTCTATGTTTTTACCATGCATACTAAACTTTGTTCTAGTAAAAAATTATTTGCCATTCAATCCATAAAGTCTTCTTTTATGTATAACTTTAAAATACAAGACCTTGAATTTAAAACTTTATAGATGAAATAATTATTGATCTCATTAACTATGTCATCAATCAAATTTTCAAGTTCTTGTAATTTAAAATTATGCACAAAATATAAAATTATTGATCAAATGATAAATAACATTTGATTGGCATAAAATTTGACTGCATATTAAGAACACGTAACTCAACGCTGATATTTCCAAAATAGAAATTTAATAAATAGTTATTAGGTAGTGTAACATTATTTAAAGTTACACTTAGTGGATAGAATAGGTCGATCTGAGTAGATTAAATGTGAATTGACCACCTGTCTAGATGTTAAAACCTATATAAACCCAATAAATAAATAAATAAGCTAGAAATCATTCAAATCACAGTCCAATTGACCAGTCCAACAAATTTTTTGATTTGTTTTAATGAAAAATTATTAAGCTACTTAATTGAGCCTAATAAAATATATGCCTATAAGTTTTTATATTTTTTTCCCAACGAACTTTGGAGTACACACTTAACACTTTACTATGCATAAAGAAAAAAATTATAATATAATTTTATATATATATATATATATTGTTACAATCAAAGGTATCAAATGACAATATAGTTATTTTATCTTTGCTAGTATTGTTATAAGTCTTACAAGAAACTAGAACACCAAGAAGAAATCTACATAAAAAATTATTAAAATAAAATAACAAAAAGAGATAGTAAATATTGATGAAGAAGAAGAAAATGTCAATAAATAAATAGTTTTTCAAAATGACGATTGTGGGGCCCGTGGGCCTGATAGCCTCGGCCCATCGGATAGTAGGCCCAAGGACAGCGCCGAGGAGGACTGACCAGCCAAGGTTAAGTCAGGCAAAACCTCTGTTGTGACCCACGCCGAGGACCTGTTCGTCCTCAGCATTCTAAGGATAACTTTCGGGAGGGGACAAGCTCAGAGCAAGCTGTCACATTCGCACTTAATGTATTCACCTAACCCCTCTGGCCGCATTAATGGGGATATAACCCCTTGGCAGGGCAACGTTGATCAGAGTGAACCACTTGAGTATTGATAAGGCCTCTGATGGGATGGACGGCCAGAAGAAAGGCAAATGGATGATCAACAGATGGAATAAGGAGATAAGCAGATGGAAACTATATAAGAAAAGCAAGTAAAGAAAGAAAGGGGGGGGGGGGAAAAAGAAAGAAGAAAAGGGTCTCCTCAGCCATGGGCCGAGGAGCATCCCCCCATTTGTAAAGAAACTCTTAGTATTTTTTATAAAGAAAGTTCATGCATGGTGATCGACGACCAGCACTTAAACCTTTAACCCACTCTCTATAAATTTATTGTTTGGGCTTGTTGGGCTGAAAACCCAGCAAAACTCAGGGTCAATCCAAACTGAGTCCCTACAATTGGCGCCGTCTGTGGGAAGGATTAGGGTGTTGGCCGGCGCACCAGGCGAGTGTTCCGAGTATTCGTTTTGCAGTAGGTTGAAAAAAAAAAAAAAAAAACAACAACAACAAAAAAATATATATATAAGATTTGACAATAGAAAAAAAAAAGAGAAAAAGGAAAAGAAAGATCTTGATTTTATTATTTCATGAATAGAAAAAGTACAAGTTACAATCAGAGGCTCAGGCAGGTGTGTTTTACATACAAATTTACAAGCTAATACCACCAGCTATTCCTACTATCAGAGGCCCAGGTGGAGCCGCCCTAAGAAAAAACTAGTCGGTGGGAAGTGTCAAGTCGTCCCTTTATTGGTATAAAGAGAATGGGAGAGCTTGACAGGAGGCGGAGAAGGGGAAGGGCAATCATGCTTCCGGGCCACCAACAACTCCCTTCTCGGCCGGGCGGAGCTGGAACAAAGAGAGGAGCAGATGCAGGGGCTCCGGGATACCTTCCCCCATGATATTCCCTCGATTCTCTCCAATCCTCTCGAGTGTTGGCAGTTGGAGACGGCAACACTCGAGCACCGCCCATGAGGTGAATTCGCACATCTTCCTCGTCGGGGGTGTGCTCCGAGGAAAGACGTTAGGTTCTCTAACAACACCCTTCTGGGACACCTCGAAGGGCACCATCAGGGTTACGCCTAGACTCTGTCGCACCGAAAGCCCAGTGGGGGCTGCGGCCATACCAGTTTTTGTCAATCCTGGTAACAATTCCGGCGGGGTTGTTAAAAGCGCTTGGGGAGTTGGAGGAATGTGTTTTGTTCTGTTTGTGTTAAGAGGTCCATGGGTTGTGGAGAAACCATCTCCCCACTTTATATAGGGGTTGGGGGTTGGTAAGAATTAAGTCATGCAGAGCTCGAAAAGAGAATTATCAGTTGAGATAATAATAAAGCCATCAATTTTCAAGGAGGCCGTAGACCGTTGGACTTGTGTTAATTCATGAGGACATTAATGAAAGCGCGTTTCGCGCACCGAGGCGTCCAACGCGGAACACGAACAGACAAAGGACGCTTCATAAATGAAAAAAATGGGGCCTCGAGCTGGAGGCGAGATCAATGCCACGTGTAAAGATCATAATCTGACCCAAGGAGGAATCATCTCTAGTAAAGCGGTCTGAGGACAAACCTCCGCTTACAGAAAAATAGAAGTGGTAGACAGAACCAAGGTATTGCATGGTCCTCGGACCCAAACCTATGGTAAAACCACACACACTATTACATCTGAGTACTAAACAGAACTAGGGTATTGTATGGTCCTCGGACTCGAACCCATAAAGAAAATATCTCGAGAAAAACCAAAGCGTTACTTAGAGTCAAGCTATAAAACGATCCTTAGATTTACATTTGAAGGATAACAGATGGCTTCATGAGGCTAACTCCAGAATAGAATACGAATATTGAGCAGAATACAATAGTAAAGCAAACAAAGGAAAATATCATCAGATGGAAGCAAAGTATTATGTATTCAGTTCAAACGGAAAGTATACAACTCCCTTACAACGCCACTGAGGCAAGAAACAAAATGAGATAGAAAAAGAAGATCAAAGAGAAAATAAACAAAGTTATCCTATGTCGTATGCTAGTCTCCTCAACTCGGTAGGCAAATTAAGTCAGTAAGTAAATCAAAAAGCTTTGGCCAAGGCCTAAGGGCTTGGTTTCGAAAGGTCCGCCGGAGGACTTGCCACGTCTTAAGGTATTTCCTGACCCTCGGTTACAACGTCCCCCAACGCTCTTTGGGGCTCAACCTCCTCGGATGGTTGATCAGTTAACGGTGCATCCTCAGCGGTCTTATCATGACTTTCAACCGGTGGTAATGAGGATCCCTCCTCAGGAGCAGCGGATGCAACCTCGCGAATGGCAATAGGGTAATATACCCTGTCCTCCCTTCTAAGATCAGATGAAATATCAACCCCTGCTTGGTTGAGGGCTTCATGCCAGGTTTGAGAACAATAATGCCTGCACACTGCAGGAACTTGAGCCCGAAGAGTGGCTTCAGTCTTAGCCACCCCATCTGCGAAAGCATCCTCCTCTGCCTTTTCCACAGAGCGCTCAGCGTCTATTTTCGCAAATACCGCCTCGTCTTTGGCTCTCACAGCCTCGTCCCTGGCATACTCGGCAACACCTTTTTCATGGATTGCCTTGGTCAAATTTTCCTTCATATAGGCAATGCTCTCCTTGGCAGTTTGTAATTGACCCTCAACATCTTGCAAGCGATTAGCTTAATCCTCAGCCTGCTTCCTGGCCACGGCTAGGTCAGAGACAGCAGTATCCCTGGCCTTCGTCATTTCTGTCAGATCATCGGTCGCCTTTTTCAGGTCAGCCTCAGATCTCTTAAGAGTATTGGCAGCCTCCAAGAACTTGTCACGCTCTTGCGCTAAGGCACTGCTATGGTCATCGACCTCCTCGCCTAACCTGAAAAGGGCCTGGATAGCCTGCCAATAAAAAACAAGTAGCTTCGTAAAGAGAAAGAAAGATACTAAGTGGCAAACTTTGAATAAAGTAAATAGGTGCTAAAGGACCCACCATGCTTAGATATTTCTTAAGGTCGATGACAACCTCTACCCCACTCATTTTTTCTAACTCGGCCATGTCAGTGGGAAGAAGAAGAGACTTCTCCAGGGCCTCGGCTACGAGAGCCCCCTCGTTTCCTTAGGATTCTCGCATCGAAGCGTTATCCATCAGGGGCTGATCATGGAACATGGCAGCGGGCAGCCAGGCTTGAGCCTCGGACTGCTGGGTGGCCTTCTTACCCTTCCGTTGGTCACCGAGTTTCAGTTGCTTCGGAGGCCTGCGAAACCTACCCTCCTCGGGCGGGGAATGGGATTTGCTCCCATCCATTGGCTCCTTACCCTTGGAAAGTCTTTTCTTTTTCGGGTCATGAGACTCGGTAGGAGGGTCCATTACTGTGGGAGCAGAAGACGACCTAGTTTGCACAGTTAGAATCTGGGGCGGAGGTGCTGGAGGCTGGGGCTGCGACTCTTCTGGTCCACCCTTCTTTGAACCGCCTTCGAGTAAGTCAAGAAGATTGGTTTGGGGCTTTCTTTTTAGACCCATCTCAGCTTGAGTACCAACTCTTAAGGACTGGAGATCGGCTTCAGACAAATGAGGGTCTCCTAGATCACCAGGGGGATCCTCGGACTGATCAGCTAGGTCAAATACACTATATTCGTCCTTGGAGGAACTCAGTTCAACTACCTCCCTTGCCTTCATAGATAGTCCTTTCTCGGCCACCGTTACTTGCTGGGATGAGGAGGGACCTGCTAACGGAATGTCTTCGGGTATATAAGACCCCTCAGTAAATGCAAAACCGTCTTCCACCACGGTGATCTGCGTAAGCCGAGGGTCACGAGCTCTAATTACGTGCTTCGGGACTGGGAATGATTTCTGAGCTGGGTCGCATTCGAGGATGTGATGAGCAGCTCGGACCTAGTTATCGGTTTCGTTTAGGAAAAGGTCCGACCTAAGAACGGTCTCCAAATCCGCTTTGTTAACCAGATAGAAATGACGTGCAAAGGCGTGCGGATCTGTGGCAAGAAAAGTGAAACTCTTATGGTTAGTCAACCAAATCGAATATACAGGTATAAAACTTGAGAATACTGAAACCTAAATTATCTCCTACTTTGGATGTCCTACCTGGCTCCCCCTCTACTGTTGGGCAATGAAAGCCGTTGTGCCACTCTCCTAACACTATAAGAAAATCTTGAGTTAACCCCCTATTGGAATCAGGAAGACACTGGATGAGACAAATCCTATCGTCCCTTGTCTTCATATAATACGTCTTACCCCTCAGGTGATGAAGGTTATAGCACCAGTTCACATCATGGTGAGTTAGTCTCAGCCCCATTTTCTCATTCAAGATATCTACGCACCTTAATATCCTAAACACATTCGCGGCACACTGGGTAGGAGACAGGCGGAAATGCCTAAGATAATTGAGGGTCACCGACCTCATAGGGATTCTCATCCCTCCCTCTACAAAAGCGAATATTGGGATCACAACTTCACCCTCTCTCCTCTTAAGGTACCACTCCCCTTCTTCACAGTACTTCAAACTCACATTATTGGGTATTCCATAGTCGACAATGAATTTGTTCATCATCTCGTCGGACTCGACCAACTTCTTAAACTTACCCATTCCCCAAAGACAACTAAAAGTTCTAAAAGAAGAAAAGAAGGAGTAAAATCAAGGAAATTCAGGGCCGCTAGAAAAAGAAGACTTACAGAAGTATGACGATACTCTTCAGATAGTGTACAAGTCCAACCAGATTCAAATCATATGCATCAATAATTGTAAGCGCGAAAATGATGAAACCAGGCGATTCAAACAGGTATTTATACTCCCCCTTAAGTTCCCCAAATGTAATCGCTTGCTCATAAAGGCAAAAGATCATGCCGTTGAAAGTGGGAAACGTGGTGCCGCCAGAATTTAATGTGGGCACCCATTAAGTCTTGAAACGCTGCAAACGCGCATTGGGCAGTCAAAAAGCCGCCAGCATCAACACGAATCGAAGTGAGGCGACTCGTCTAGAGAGCCCACAGGTGTCAAAACCCTCCTCCCCGCCCGAGGGAAGGTGCAGCAGGGTTTTGAGGGGCTATTGTGGGGCCCGTGGGCCTGATAGCCTCGGCCCATCGGATAGTAGGCCCAAGGACAGCGCCGAGGAGGACTGACCAGTCAAGGCTAAGTCAGGCAAAACCTCTGTTGTGACCCACGCCGAGGACCTGTTCGTCCTCGGCATTCTAAGGATAACTTTCGGGAGGGGACAAGCTCAGAGCAAGCTGTCACATTCGCACTTAATGCATTCACCTAACCCCTCTGGCCGCATTAATGGGGATATAACCCCTTGGCAGGGCAACGTTGATCAGAGTGAACCACTTGAGTACTGATAAGGCCTCTGATGGGACGGACGGCCAGAAGAAAGGCAAATGGATGATCAGCAGATGGAATAAGGAGATAGGCAGATGGAAACTATATAAGAAAAGCAAGTAAAGAAAGAAAGGGGGGGGGGGAAAAAGAAAGAAGAAAAGGGTCTCCTCAGCCATGGGCCGAGGAGCATCCCCCCATTTGTAAAGAAACTCTTAGTATTTTTTATAAAGAAAGTTCATGCATGGTGATCGACGGCCAGCACCTAAACCTTTAACCCACTCTCTATAAATTTATTGTTTGGGTTTGTTGGGCTGAAAACCCAGCAAAACTCAGGGTCAATCCAAACTGAGTCCCTACAATGATAATATTGACTTCAACGGAGTTGATTAAGCATTATGATGAGTATCATGAATAGAAATTATTATTTTGGCTCATCTGTCATGTATTATTACTTTTGAGTTAGTCATTTTTTTTAATTTTTTTTATGAGAGTTTAATCAATTTGAATGCATATATTATAAATATATGTTCATTTGATTTATTTAGTAAACTTTTTTAAATCTTATTATATAAGTGATGATTAAATTAGTTATTATTTGAATATATTTCAAATTTATAATGAATATACCTTTTATATATGCATACCTATAATTTTTTTTTTTAGGTTTTATTAGGTATTTATGTTCTTAAAATACATGATATGATATAATACACGATACAAAAAAATAAAAATAAAAAATCAATTCACGATACGATTCATGTTTTGACAACTATGGTTCCAACTATCATTAATTTTATTGATCATTCTAAGCATGTTGCTAGATGACCATGTCTAAGGGCAAGTTTCAATGGAAGGGAAAAATAGAGGGGAATATAGTAGAGTTGGACTAGTGTTTAGCTACAAATATTGACTAGTTTGATTACAGAGATTGGTGTATTTGGTTACAAGTTTGATGAAATTAATTGGAGAATTGGATAACTCTATCCTAGGTTTTTATTTGTGCTTGTTTATGTTTTTTAATAAATTAGATATTATTTATTGATTTATTATATATTATTTTGTGTTTTCTTTATAAAATTGTAAATTCACACTTGAATGTTGTTTAAATTTCTTTAAATTTTTTTAGTCAATGTTTGTTTTAGTTACCGACCTTAAAACTTTAAACCTCTTCTTTTTTAGCTACTTTTAAAAATTAGGGTTTTAAAACCATGGATTAAGATGTAACTCAAATATAAATCTTTTAAATACATGATGATTATTGACGCAAATTTTGGGATTTAGTGAAATAGCAATTTGATGAGGATGGAGAAAAGAATTGTTGTGAGTAGCTACAACAGAGCTCAAGCACTTAGGAAGAAAAACGTTTTTAGTTTTATTTCTTGAAGAAAACTAGCTATAAATCTTTGTCTTCCATGCAAAAACAATGGCCAACTATGCATTTTTTATACTGGTGCTTGTTCGCAACAATAAAGTAGAGTTAATTAAATAGTTACTTAAACTTCATTTATTACTTTACTAACTTCATTTCACCACCGCATACCTTTGGTGTGATGGTCACTCCACAAGTATAAATGCTTGTGGGGTGTAGAAGGCAAAGGCCGAGGTTCAAGTCTCCAAGAGGAAGTTTCATACACATATACACTTAGATTATACTAGAGTAGAAATTCTATCTTGTATCAAAAAAAAAAAATATATATATATATATATTAACTTCAACATTCCCCCTTAATGCATTTACTGCCAAAATCCAAGCATTTCTTTTTATGTTAAAGTGCCCACAAAACGCTAATTCGAGCAAGGACCAAACAAAGGAATTTGCCCAAAAAGTGTCATCACTCTGCACCAAAATAAGAAACTTGAAGTACCTCTAGTCTTCACATACAATGCAACCTCACTTTCACTTTTATGTAAAAAGAATCAATTCTTTTGTGCAGCCAATTAAAGCAACAAGTGCATGTATAGTGAAAGTGAATCTTGCCTTGTGCTTCTGCATGCATGGATCCATGCATCAAGGTTGAGCTATGCTTTGTAAATCCAATGTACTCCAATGATGTCTCTATTGATAGGCTGAGAATGTACTGATCCCTTTGGTAAATTAATCAATTAATTAGTCAGTGAATTAATTAGATTCAATTACATGCAATAAGCGTGGTAGTACAAACAAATCACCAACTAAGTTAAATGCAGCGAAAAATAAATTTGACACAGGTGATTTGTTTATGAATGGGGAAACCACCGAAGCAAAACCCTTCTAGGTGAATATAAGATCACTACTCCCGAGAATCCACTATTATCAAAACAAGTGGTTACAAGTAAAAGGATTCCCAGTACCTAATACCAACCTACAGTTGAACCCTTATCCCAATACCTAATTGATCTTGTGATGTAGCGGCAATCTCTCTGTTCAATGCAGGAATCCCAGTACGTGACTAACTCCGTAACAACCCTTTGATTGTTGTAGTTGATTTGTAGTAGGTTCACATAGAAACACCAATAAAATTTTCAATATTGGTGCAAGAGACTTTACTTGGTTACAACACCAAAAGCCGTACAAGAAATGCAACAAGAACTCTTTCTTCTATAAGAGGAGGCTAGGGTTTCAAAAAGAAAACCTTATGAACCTCTCTAGGGTTAGGTTTTTCTTTTTCCACCTCCTTTAAATAGGAGCTTAATGGGCTCTCCTATTATAAATAGGTTTACAAAAATCTTGGGCTTTCCTAGTCCAATAAGGATTATACAAACCCACAAATCTTGGGTTTTCTTAGTCCTATAAGGATTATACAAACTTATAAACAAATAGTCTTTTAGAATAAAAACGTTGCCGGCTATAGTCTGAAATCTCTTAAGTTCGATAGATCGATACATGTGTAGAGCTTTAATGAATCTCGATAGATCGAGCTTCTATTGAGGAGGTATCGAGACCAGCAGATTGCACTTTTCTTAAGTAGTTCTTGAGTAATCTTCATGTCTTCAATTTAACCACTTGTAATAATTATCTTGAACCTTCTTAGATTTACTCAAATACAAGTAAAGTGCATTTTGTCAAAAGATATGTCCTTAACAATCTCCCCCTTTGGCAATCTATGACAAAATCACAACAGTACATTGAACGTCCTAGAATACATTCTACTCAAAATTACAAAATAAATAAGCGTAGTCTAAAAGATCTGAACCTTGGAAGTCGCTGCAATAAGAAGGTTCGAAATCTTGATTTGGCTTTAACTTGTCTTTCCTGAAAGGCACTAAACAAAACACATCAAGGTACCATGTGAAAAATAATGACTAGTTAAATAAACAAGAAACATGTGTATAAATAGCGAAAAGAAACAACACATGTGAGATAATAAGTGAAACACATACATCATCATCAAATATAGAAACAACACATGATGTATGTAAATAGTTACAAAACCAAAAGATACACAACACAACAAATATATCAATATCAAAGTGTATCAAACTAACTCTCCCCCTAAGTTAGTTACATCAAAAACTTTCTTCCTTTTAACATAAGTTCTCCCCCTAAGTCTATTACTCCCTCGGGGAATGACATTCAATTCTCAAATTTCTCCCCCTTTTTGACACGATTGTCAAAGGGCATAAAAGTCAAAAGACTTGACTGAAGACAAAAAAAAATAGACACAAAAGGAACAAGGAAAGCAAGGAACCATAGACCTACAAGAAAAAGAAAACAGAAGCACAGTAAGAAGAGGTTCAAGAAAGAAAGAAAAGATAGAACAATGCATGGCAATGTTATAACGACCATAGAATGCAATTCTTAAGCATATAAAATCAAATAAACAGCACCCATCCCTAAAATTTTAGCAAGACACAAAAAAAAAAAAAAAAAAATCCCTAAAAAGAATGAAAACCTAGGTCTAAATGCATGAAATGCATGAAAGAAGAGAGAAAGAAGAGATAGGTATCGACAACAAAAGGATTTCGATAGATTGAAGTATCTATCAAGGATGTGTCGAGAAGAAGTCCAAAAACCTTGATGGATCAAGAATTTGTAGAGAATCTATCGGCCAGACAGAAGTTTTCTAGATGAATTGAAGAAGCTATCGAGAAGCTATTAAGACACAGTCCAGAAAGCTCGATGGATCAAGTATGCAATAAGATCTATCTAGAAAAGAAGACAAAGGGGCTCGATAGATGCGAATCTGTCGAGAAGCTGTCGAGCTTAAAGAAAAAGAGTTTTTCAAAGAAATGAAAAACACAAAGAGATGAATGCAAACAAGCAAGCTACTCAAACATAAATCCAATCAACATTTTAAACTCTCAAAAATATCTCTCAACAAGAAAATGCAAAGCATTCATGATCCAAAACACACACACACGCACTGAACAAGCCTAACCAATTTTATATTTCAAAAACAAGTTAAGACAGTTTAGTAAGCATACATTAACACATGTATTCCTTATGATAGCCAAATCACATTGTACCTGCAATTTATCAAAAGTAGCAAAGAATATGTATGTTGTGTGTGAAGACATCGCAAAAGTGCATAAGTGTATGAAATTATGACGATTTAAGATATGAGAAAGTCAATTTTAACTCACACACAATTATAACTGCTTGACGGGAGCTATCACCTTCGAAATACATCCTATAACTCCCACATCTCCTAGAAACATACTTGCAACCATATTTAAAAACATTTTGATTCTTTTTATTTTTATATTCTTTGCATATTTTTTTCTTTTTAAGCATATTATGCATGAGCATATGAGAGAAAAAGAGAGAGAAAGAGAGAAGAAATACCCAATTATGTTAGGTCACAAACATCACAATTTTGCTATACCAAAGCACACAGATGTTATACATGATTAGCAGGCTTTAGTGGTGAGATGGTTATTTATACATTTCTCTTAGGATTTTTTAGTCCTTCCCATCAAAAAGAGTAATATGAGTGTTAAGTACAAGAGATTACTTAATCGTACTCATTACAAACACAAGCCACAAAATTTACTTGCTTAGTTATACATTGAGATGCTCATCTAAGTTACAAAATATACAAAGTTTAGAAAACTTTGTTTCAATGTGTTAGGACATATGTGGTTCACTTTATAAGAACATATGTCATTCTTTTATGCAATTGGCTAATCTTTTAACAAAATGCACTTTACTTGTAATTGGGTAGTTCTAGGTATTTTTAATACTTTAAGAAATAAGGTTTCAAGATCAAGTGTTGAAGTCATCAAGTCTATCCCAGAAACAAGCTGAGAAGTGTAAGTTTATTAAAACTCAACAGCTAGAATGTGTCAAGGTTTAGAAAGCTATTCAACCCGTGTGCTCGACACCTACTCGACAGCTGCTCGACACCTCCAATCTGTCGAGGTTTATGAAATTCAGAATTCTAATCTGATTTTATTGGAATTCGTGAATGTGTATTTGGGCCTTCTTTTCTCCTAACCCTAGACATATAAAATGATTATTTTAAGGGCCGTCAAAGAGTACACAAGTTGCATAAGTATTAAGCAAATTCTATTCAAGCAAATTGTGACAGGAGACAAAATTTTGCCCTAGTTCATCATTCTTGAAGAAGTTGCTGTGTATGTGCATCTTTGGGTTTTGTGACCTAGCATCTTCTTGATCTTTATCGTTAGGATGAATTGAAGAACTTTACAGCCAACAACTTTCTCTAATTGGTGATTGAAGTCGCATACTGAGATCCGCGTAATTGGTTAGTCATGTACTTGGGAACCATGCATCAAAAGGAGAAATTGTCACTACAGAACAAGTCCAATTGGGTATTGGGGTAAGGATTCAACTGTATTTTGGTATAAGGTACTGGGATTCCATTACTTGTAACCGATTGTAGTGAAATTTTGGGAGTGGTGACCTGAAAATCACCTGGTGGGGTTTCTGTCGTATAGGTTTTCCCCATTCGTAAACAAATCACCGTGTCAAATTTATTTTCCACTGCACTAAGAATAATTTGTGATTTGTTTGTACTACCACGTGCTTTGCATGTTAATTAACTTAATTAATTCACTTGACTAAATTAATTGGTTAATTTATCACAATGGGTCAATTTGTTTTTGGCTTATCACAATGGCCATCCAAGGTACACAAATACCAATATACACAAAACACACACTTTTTTTGTATTTTTCTGATTTTTCATTTTTTTTTTAAATTTTTATGGAAAAAAATAAAGCAAAATTGAAGTCAAACAAACAAAAACATATTAAACAAACTTAAAAGGAAAACATAAAACAAGATGCATGTGCATGAAAGCATAAGGCAGATAAGAAATCAAGTAAGAGTAGTCCTACTTTAGATAGAAAGAATTAAAGTAGAGGACAAACAGAAAGACAATTAAGTCTTAGAATCCTTTATTACCCACACCGCATGAGTTTTTAGTCATAAAGATGAAAAGACACGTGTCCTAGTATAACTACTAAAGGACATAGAGGAATTAGAATTCCCCTAAAATTGAGTTAAAAAGCTCAAAACTTTTAATAACTCACCAGGAATAGGTACAAAGCCTTTAGACAAAGGATGAGGCCTATTTGACACTCGTTTATGAGGAAACAATTATAAACAATTAGGATGAGTGACCAAAAACACCACAATGATGACAAATATAAGTAGTTTTCGAGTTACTATGCTTCTTAGAAGGAGGTCTAACCTTAAAGGTTGACAAAGATCTTACTTTAGGACAATTTGGCCTAATATAACCAACAACATGACAATGATTTTATTATTTCTGAGAGGAGTTTTAGACATAGGTTTAGAAACTTCAACGTTAACACCAGAATTTTTACCTTTGTCTATCCTAATAATATTAGCCTTCAACTTTTCATTATTCCTTTTAAATGGAGGAATATAAAAATCTTTTTCTTTTAAGTTAAGTTCTACAACAAGTTTAACACTAGTTAATTTTTCAACTTCAGTTTTAAATTCAACTAGTTGCTCTTCCAAACTCTTAATTTTGTCCCCTTGTGATGAAATTTGATTTTTAAAATTCTCATTCAAATTATTGGCTCCATCCAATTTTGCAATCAAATCATCTTTTTCAAGCTCGACCTTTTTAAATTTAGCTTTTAATTTTGTAGAACTTTTAAAAGATCTCATACAAAAATTATAAAGTTTATAATAGGCATCTTGAATACCATCATCATCATTCAACACAAGATCATGCAAATTAAAACAATCAAGAGTTTTCATGACAACGAGGGCCAATGGATCACACAGTAAAGATTAAAACCTAATCAAAGTGTGTCCACTCTGATACCACTTGATAGGCCAAGAATGTATTGACCCCTTTAGTAAATTAATCAATTAATTAGCCAAGTGAATTAATAAGATTCAATTACATGCAATAAGTATGGTAGCATAAACAAATCACCAACTAAGTTAAATGCAGTGGAAAATAAATTTGACACAGGTGATTTGTTTATGAATGGGAAAAATTATAGAGGCAAAACCCTACCGGGTGAATTTAAAGTCACCACTTCCGAGAATCCACTATTATCAAAACAAGCGATTACAAGTAAAAGAAATCTCAATACCTAATACCAACCTACAGCTGAACCCTTAACCCAATACCCAATTGAACTTGTGATGTAGCGGAAATCTCTTCGTTCAATACATGAATCCCAATACGTGACTAACCAATGATGCACGGATCACAATATGTGACTAACTCTATAACAACCCTTTAATGTAGTTGATTTGCAGCAATTTCACATAAAACACCAATAAGATCTTCAATGTTAGTACAAGAGACTTTACTTTATTACAGAACCCAAAAGCATGCACGAAACGTAGTAAGAACTTTTTCTTCTATAGGAAGAGGGTAGAGTTTCAAAAAGAAAACCTTATGAAACTCTCTAGAGTTAGATTTTTTTTTTTTTCACCTCCTTTAAATAGGAGTCTAATGGGCTCTCCTATTACAAATAAGTTTATACAAACCTTAGACTTTCCTAGTCCAATAAGGATTATACAAACCCACAAACCTTGGGTTTTCCTAGTTCTATAATGATTATACAGACCCAAAAACAAATAGCCTTTTAAAATAAAAATGTTGTTGGTCATAGTCTAAATCTCGTAAGCTCGATAGATCGAAACATGTGTCGATCGTTAACGAACCTTGACAAATCAAGCTTTTGTCGAAGAGGTATCGAGACCTGTAGATTGCACTTTTCTTGAACAGTTATTAAGTAATCTTCATGTCTTCAATTTAACTACTTGTAATGATCATTTTGAACCTTCTTAAATTTACCCAAATATAAGTAAAGTGCATTTTGTCAAATGATATGCCAATTACATAAAAATATGTCCTTAACATCTATCATGAGGCTTGTCAACTAACTTTTGTGTTTTATTATTATCGATCATTTTCATTTCCTCTTTCATGGCTTTCACCCTAAACATCTTGCTTCTTCAAAATCATCTGGTTCAATAACTGAAAATTTTTACATTCATAGATGTCTCAAAAGCTTCTAAACTTTCTTGGAAGAGCTCTAATGAAGATGACCTGGGGGGATGATGGTTCTCTTCTTTAAGGTGATTGCAACAACGAAAATTCTTTCATTGTCTTCTCTTGATTGGTGTTATGCATCTTCTTGGAGGAGCTCTAATGAAGATGACCCGGGGGAATGATGGTTCTACTCTTTAAGTGATTGCAACAGTGAAATTTCTTTCATATTCTTCTCTTGATTGGTGTTATATATGCATCTTCTTGATCTGCTTTAGAAATTAGAGGTAATCTCTGCAATTTCTTTTCGTTCTAATTCCAAGAAACTTCTGTTGAGAAAACATACCTTGATGCAACAAACTTTCGCAACAATCTGTTGATTAGTAATAGTCATCATATGAACACATTTGACTTACAACTTCCATAATTCTTGAAATATAATATCCCATATCTTCTATCTCCTTCATTTTGGCATTCTCCAATTCTCATTAGAGAGATTGAAGTTCAATGCTCAATTGCTCATTAACTTTGTTGCCTAGAAATTTATTCTTCAAAATTTCCCGCGCATCTTTGGCTTTGTAGGCATCAATAATATGTGGGAAAATCGCTTCGGAAATTCCTTACTGAAGAAATAGAAAGTCATCACGTACGTTCTTTGTACGGCTGCCATTCATACTTTTTGACTTCACTCAAATTTGCTTCTTGAGGCTCAACATAGCCATCCTCACACTGCCGCATAAAGTTTTTAAAAATATATTGTAAACTAGGCTCTGTGAACAAAATATGTTGGGTCTAGTGGAATAGGTTGTTGATGATGGAGAATAGGAATTGGTGTAGAGTAGCTAGCTAGTTACTGCAGAACCCAAACAATTCGAAACCAAAAAAAAAAGAATTGCCTTTTGTTTTATTTCTTGAAGTATACAACAAATGATGTTTTCCATGCAATGCATAAAACAATGGCCAACGTAACTATGCGTTTATATACTTATGCTTGTTCACTAACTCCCCTCAAAAAAAAAAAGTAGAGTAGATTGATTAATTACTTAAACTTCATTTATTGTTTTACTAATTAAAATGCTGTTGCTGAAAGTGTATTAACTTAAACACAAGGATAATCACAACAAGGAACAAGTGTGCTGCATGCTTTAAGCAATTCGTCAAAATGGAGCACTTGGTGGAGCACATGAGAACCTCATATCATTCAGTTCATGAACCCACATGCAGAATTTGCAAGAAACATTGCAGATCTTTTGAATCTCTAAGGGAACATCTTATTGGTAATCTGCAATTTTTCTTTTAAACTTCAAACAGCTTGATTCCATTAAAGATAGCTTGTGATAATTTCTCTCCCCTAACAGGCCCACTGCCAAAAGAAGAATGCAAAAGAATTTTCAGAAATCAAGGATGCAAATTCTGCCTAGTTATCCTCAATAACCCAGATGCACTCAGGTTGCACCAAGAAATTTGCCAACTTCCCAGTGTAAATACTGTATCTTTCAACTAGCACTAAGATCAAGTATTTCTGATGCTGATCGAGTTGAATATAAATCTTTTTGTCCTTTTTGTTTGTTCTAGGGAGTGCTTGCTCAATTGGCTAACTTGAGCATTTTTGATAATTTGACTATCGATAATGTTCAAATAAGAGGGCCACAAGTAGTTGCACTCGCTTGCAAAATGGTTGGTGGCGGTGGCAGTGATGGCTCCCTAGATCTCTGTGCAAGGGTCTGCCTCAGTGATGAATATGAAAGCATAATCTTCCATACTTATGTCAAGCCACCGACTCCAGCCACAAACTATAGGTATATATGGATACGTCTCCACCAAGCTTCTCCTGATTTCAACCCATATATATATTTACCAACAACAAACAAAACCGTAGTCCACATTTTTTGGATTAGCTATGGATTATTCTCAATGGTTAAATCTGGGTCAGTCTCACACACACACACACACACACATATAACACTATAATTTACATTTTTTGAATAACTTATAGGTATCAAACAACGGTCATTCGAGCAGAATACTTAAGGGAGGCTTTGCCGCTGAGCCAAGCGCAGAGGAAGATTCAAGACATCCTCTACAATAGAGAGCCAATGCGGAAGCTTAGACCTACTGATGGAAAAGCCAGTATTCTTGTGGGTCATATTTTGGATCGTGACCTTAGCCTCCTACAAATAAGTTACCCAGCAACAATGATGAGGTAATTAAAGCTCTTCAGGGAAAGTAACAAAGTTTTGATAGTTCTATAGTATCATCAACAGTTCAGCTTTGACTAAACACTCCATAGCTAAAAATACTAGTAACTGATAAAAAAATATTTTAAAAGAAAAAAGATTATAAAAATACCATGGACCATTATAACGTCATAATTAAATTAAAATATGAAGAAATATATTAAATTAGTATATAAAAAATTAACTAAAATCGTCCTATTAAATATATTATTGGTCAAAATCCATATAATTCATTAAGATATTTCAACCAATATATTAATATCAAACCCAAATTTCTACCCAATAATAATAATAATAATGACAACTACATTTTTTAGAATATTATAATTATAATATGAAGCCAAAAATAATGAAAAAAAAAAAAAAAAAAAGAAAGAAGACCACGCTAACAAAAAGAAAAAGAGAGAACATGATATAGACATATCATTATCACATGGTGGAAGGGCTCAAAATTGAAAGGAAATATATTCTGACACTATCCACTCCTACCCTTCAATTTTCTAACTCTCCTTTTTCATTTCAAATGCTTGTCACATGCTTGGGCTCATAAAACTAATAGTCTATTTGATTGGAGAAGTGAAACATGGAAGGATAGAAAATGAGGAGAAGATAGAAAAAATTTTGTTTTCTCCTATTTGTATTTGGTTGCGAGAATGGAAAAATGAAGAGATAGAAAACTTATTTGTTTGGTTGAAAAGAAAAATGAGAGGATGGAAAAGTGAAGTTTGTATAAATGTACAATTATATTCATTAAATAAAATAAAAAAGCTACACATTTTTTTAGCAAAAAACTTGTGTATTTGCAAACAAAAAAGTAACATTTTTTTAGCAAAAATAATTACATATGTGCATTGAGCACATGGGCAGTATGTTCAACCTAGGTAAATTATTTTCTTCCCCTCAGTTTTCTCCCATTTAGGGGAGAAAACTTTCTGGTGGGTCTAGGAGAAAACATTTGGGCCCCACCACACATTTTCCCTCCCTCCCTCCCAACCAAACACCCTTCAAAAAATTTCCCCTCCTTTTTTTTCTCTTTTTTTTTTTTTCCCCCATCCTCCCTAAAATCCATTCTACCAAACACACTCTAAAAGTCAATACAAAAGAAAGTTGAAGAAACAAAAATAGCAAAAGAGAAATTAGCCAAGAACTGGAGAAGAACAATAGAGAAATGTGGAGGTGAGGATGAAACAAAGAAGAAGAAAGAAGAAGGGGCGTTCAAGTGACCCACAACATAAAGGCTACTTACTGTGAGGGATAAGTTCTTCGTTCGTTCAACTTGGATTTGTGCTTTCTTCTTCTCCTTCGTCTTCTTCTTCTCACAAATCATTTGATTCCAAATTTGAAAAATAAAAATAAAATACAAAATGTTGCTTGTGGAATTTTCAATTTTGGCCAATATTGGCCGAAACAAAAAGGAACCATGAAAACCGGCCATGGTTCTCAGAATTGTAAGGTTGGATCGCGATTCAAGTAGTTCAATGCTCTCAGAATTTTCAATTTCTTCTCCTTCTTCTTCTTCTTCTCACTACTTGGATCGCGATTCAAGTAGTTCAATTCTTAGGATTAAAAGAACCGCAATTACAAGATGTTCACGGTTAATTGATTCCATTGACAAACAAATCTCAAGAGATATCCAATTTTAAAATCAAAAAATAATAAACCAAGTATTCAATTAATTAAAATAAATCCTAAATCATGAGAGAAACATGATTGAACTCATATTTAGAATCCTACCTTAGTCAATTGAGATAAAGCAAGAATAATTTAAACAATTAAAGAACAACCATTGTGAGAAAGATCAAATCACATAAATAAGATTGATAATCCTTAACAAGATTTTATCATCAACTTTAATTAAAAATCTAGCTACTCATAGAAATTGAAATAAAACACAAAAATAAAATACTAAGCATTAAATTAGACAAATAAATAAAACTAACTGTTATGTAAAAAAAAAAAAAAAGAGGTAGCCGCGGCTCTACGTTCAGCCCTAGCCGTCCTCAAACAAACTAACCTAAAGCAATATTGAGAAGCCACTCCTGGTACAATTCGGACTAGCCTTCTCAACATTGCTTGATTTGCTCCTTTATAATCCATCACATGCGGCTGACCTAAAGCCTTATTAATAAAATCCCAACGTGGCCATTGCAAGAACTCTCAGGTATGTGTTTTGGTGAAGAAATCAAGTGGCCCGCGTCAAGCTCATCTGTATATCAATAACGAAAACAAGCCTTCAATTTTCTTTTTCTCTACTTTTCTTCACCACGTCAGATTAACATTAGTCCCACTCTTCTTATTTTTCTTTTTCTTTCCTTCACACCTTGTTGGACTTGCCCAGCCTGCTTTTATCCTTTTCTTATATCTTTGCTTGCTTCACTTCATGCTTGGGCTGGATCTCTCAAATTGGCTTGACTTAATTGACCATTATTCTACCTCAAATAAAGCCTATTAGCATGTAATTCCCTTATCACCTATAAGACAAAAAATAATATAATCTGTCACAAAATAATATGAAAGTAATGCTAAATATGCAGATATGAGAATACTTTATTATATATATTTCATGCACATCATATATCCTCTCCATATATGTTAAAATACTAGGAGTATTTCATTTGAGATGTACAATTAAAAAAATGTGACCACAGGGATACAGCAAAATATCCTCCACTGATGCAAACAAACAAGCTCAGCAACTCTCTTAAATACTTAGCAAAAACATATCTTGGGTAAGTAACCAACATGAGATTTTATTTTATTTTATTTTTTTTTTCTCTTTTTCATTCTTTGTTATTCATTTTCAATATATATACCTTGAGCAAGTAAAGAAGCTTCAGTATTTAGGTATGACATTCAAGCTGGCAGTGAAGACCCTTATGAGGACTGTGTTGCATCAATGAGGCTTTACAAAAGAATGAGATCCCAAGTTCACAAAAAAGGGGACCATCCACAAAATCAAAACAATTTTGCATTATGGAGGCAAAGCGAACTTGAAAAGATGACCCCAGAACAACTATTGGAAATTTCAAGGCCTGATTTCTACTGTTGGTGCTTGGACTCTCAAGGTTAGCGCTTGAGAAATAACAATTAATGTATTATTGGTAGAAATAACAATAAAATGGGAACGTATCTTTTCAATTAGATATTACTCCTATGTATGCCATGGTACAACATGGATGATTTTTTTTTTTTTTTGGCCTGAAAATGATGTTTAAGAAAGAATATTAGATGTATTACCCCCCCCCTCCCCTCCCCCAAATAAATCTATGTATCATGTATATGAAACAACTATATTTTATGTTTAATTTTATTGCGTGTTATATTATGTTTGAGCATTTTGCCTAATATAAATCTACAACAGAGCTTGTGATTTAACTTTTATCTTAAAGAAAAAAGATTTACACCTTAAACTATGTGATTATTTGCAATGCAGTCCATAAATTACAAATTTTTTGCTATCAACAATATCGTAGTTGAAGATTAATTTGTAATGTTTATTTGGCACCCCAAAATTTAGTCCTTAAATTATTTCATTGTGGTTTTCTAATATAGATGCAAGTCACATATGTGATAAAAGCGTCTTTTTACTGGACTAAACAACAATAAAGGACATGATGAACAATTTGACAAAAATATTAAAGACAAAGGACTAAATGAGAAGTGGCTGGAGTTGTGTTAAAGAATACAATAATGAGAATAGATGAGGGGGGTGTAAAAGTAGGGAGATTTTGTTGTTCAAGTTCTTCTTGTAAACGACAAGTCTTTATATTCTTATGGACCATATTATGTCATTTTCATCATAAATTGTTGGACTACAACCTATTTATCATAGTTCTCAGAACCGGACCGGACCGGGAGGTCGGACCGTGAAATCAGTAATGAAAACCGGTTTTTTAAGCATAAAGAACCGGGCATATGTGGCAATTCCGTGAACCCCTAAAACCGGGGTTGGACTGTACGAACCAGTCAAGAACCGTGCGGTCCAACCCTTTAACAAATTTTTTTTTTTTTTATAAAAACAACTTAACACAATTTTATTCTACTTAATTAAATTATCCATCTCTTACAAGGAATAAAAAAATTTATAATTAAAATCCTTCAAAGATATTCAACTTTACTTCAAAAATTAATCATAAATTTTAATGTTTTCATGGTTATTATTTTATTTTATTAACTTTCTTATTTAATTATTAAATATATGCTTGAAAATCATTAAATTTCCCTCACATATATAGATATATTAGTCAATTTTGCTAGTTTTATAAATTTAATACCTATATTTAGGCTTTAATTAATTATTAAATTAATTATGACGTCATCACGGTTCGACCCCGGTTCGACCTCGGTTCAACCTCAAAAACCTTGAACCTCTCCCTTTTTCGGTTCAATGAACGGTCCGGATTTGAAAACCTTGCTATTTATGCCTATTCATATGGTTTGCATAAAAGAAATTGTTTTTAAATTAAAAAATACTTAAACTACGCACTACCAATTTTATTAAAATAAAGCTGGCAAATTTACCAGTTTTTTTTTTTTATTTTTATATAAGTTACAAATTTACCAGTTGATGAAAGTGATTGTTGACATGTCAATAAACATTAAGAAAAAATGTATGTAATTCTATTTTGTGATTTGTGGCTTATCAATTTGTAAGGTTTATTTAGTAAAAATTTTAATATAACTAACATTACTCTTTTTAGTAGTAATTGGATCCCTCTCCTCTGCTGAATCCATTACCGATTGGTCCATTAGCAATATCGTTTGCAATATTTTAAATTTGAAAGAGTTCTTGTTCTTTCCGTTGGGTTATGGAACATTGCTGCTCATAAAGCAGCCAGATTGTGTCTTCTTTCTTTTTAGTCTTTCTGCTTTCATAATCACAGTCTGCCAGTTGCCTTAGCGGATGTTTGTAAGGCAGACTGCTGTTCTTGTTAGTTTTTGTAGCTTTTAATAAAGATTAAAGTTTATAAAATTTAAAAAAAAACAAAACAAAACAAAACAAAACAAACAAAAAAAACACTCCCACTACTCTGTGTATAGGTTTTGCTTGCTTGTAGGAACGGGAATGTAAAGGTTTTGAGTGCTGCTTTATGTTTTGGTCGAAGTAAAATGCACTAGGAGGTACTTTGGACCGAAACAAACACCATTCTAAATAAATTACTTTCATCTTGTTCTTATTCTCCTCTTTATTCATTTCCAACTAAAATCAAACACATACAGTAGGAATGCAAAGTAGAACATCTCAAAAATGTAGCAATATATGTTCACACCCTTTTTTACATGATACCTAATGCATAAGCAAGGATATATTGGTTACATATATTGCTGAAAGAAGATGTTATTTCTCATGGGATTGGATATACGACCACTTTTCCAGTGGCTCTGTTGGTGTTAAGATTGGAAAATGCTTCAACAGTCTTTGAAAATGGAAACGGGCTATTGGGGTCAATCACTGGCTTCACCTTCCCACTTTCCAGGTAAGGTTTCAGTTTCTCCAAGATAGACCCTTTAGAAGTGAGCACAAACATAGTTGCTGGTGTAATTACAGGGCCTACTATTGTCACAACATGCCCGTCTTTTTTCACTGCCTTGAGTGCCTTATCAGTCTGCCCTGTTTTTGTGTACAACAAAAATTAGTCTTCGACATATTGCGAGTAATCATTACACGTTGAATAGAACAATACAATTAGATTGGCAGGTAATGCACAAATAAATATCATGAGCAATTTCACCAACCTTTTGTTTTAGAAATGGAAATCAATTTAAACACAAAGAGGCCACAAGTTTAACAATTGTTTAGGTTGATTATTGACTATTGTCAAAGGACACCCCCCACAAGACCCAATTCTAAGTATAGAATTCATTGACCAAATTAGGCTTATGATGAAGCGAAAACAAATTCAAAATCTTACCAACTGCATCATATACGACGTCAAATTTCTCTGGAAGGTCTTCAAAGTTTTCTTTGGTATAATCAATGGCCAAATCAACTCCCAAACTCTTCAATAGCTCCAGTTTCCCAGTACTTGAAGTAGCTGCTACCTTGGATGCACCAAAAACATGCTTTGCTAGCTGCCCCAGACGTTAAAAAAATAAAATAAAATAAAAGGACATACAAGGATTGTCATATCTGAGATAGATGAGTATGTATAAGGCTACAAATTTATATTGAACATTAATGATGATTCTGGGATACAGTGAGAGCAAAAAACTTTTAAATACTAAACTCACAATAGGGATGAAAAGACTAACATGAGGGCATTGGAATATCAATGAGAGTCAATAATATACCTGAATAATGTGTGTTCCAACTCCACCAGCACCACCCAAAACAAGGATGGATTTGCCTGCAGAGAATTCAGTTCGTTCAAGGCCTTCATGGGCAGTCTCAATGGCCAGGGGAAGGCTAGCAGCTTCAACAAAACTTAGATTTTTGGGTTTCAGAGCCAATAGTCTCTCTTCAACAGCAGTGTACTCGGCCAAAGTGCCATAGCTTTTTGGGTGGTCTAAAGCTTTTTCATTGAGGTCTCCGTATACTTCATCTCCTTCCTTGAAATTCTTCACTTGGCTTCCCACTTTTACCACTACCCCAGCTACATCATAGCCAGCAACAATCTATACAAAATAATAACAACAATTAGAGGAAATGACATATCTTACTAATAAAAATAAAATTTAAAAAAATATATATAGTCGTTGATATTAAGATTTTTATAAATTAATAAGTGATTCATGCACTAGTAGATTTTGAACCCATGGTGATATTAAAATATTCAAACCCCCCTCCACTAATTAAAAGGGAAAAAAATTAAATTAATTCCTTGCCATGGACGGTATCAAGGCAATGAACACATAGGAAGATCTCGTAAACTGACGGTTGAACTAAAAAATTCTTAGCGATTCTTCTTCGTTGCTTTTTTTTTTTTTTTTTTTTTTAAACGTTGCTCTTGTTTTCTCTACTTGTTTAGTGTTTACCATATATCTATTCTTTATAGTTTTGTGGGCTTAGGCATGTGCTAGGCTTGGGAACTCTCAAACTTATTAAGTCTTGGACCCTTCTCCCAAATCCAATTTGATATATGAATTAGATACACACGCCTTTTATTTCATTATCAAGTCTATACTATTACCACTGAGATGTGTGGTCTAGTGGTGTTAGGTGATGCACAAAGATGCGCCAAGGGTGGGGTCCCATGTTCGAGTCCAAATATGGATTTGCGTGAGGTTGCTTACCTTGGCAGCCTAAGATCACTAGTGTCTTTCATGGGGCTGGGAAGTTATGGCTCATCGCGTCCCCCTGCACCCCAGCAGGGCTCAGACCCAGCGAGTAAGGTGCTACTATGGTCACGCCCAAGTAGAATTACCACATTAGTCACCCCCCTACCCTTTTTTTATTATCAAAAAAAAGAAAAAAAAAAAGTCTATACTATTATTTTAACTTGTGCCTTTATTTTGTTTTCAATTTTATATTCTAATTTCGAAACATCATTTAATAGTTATATATTCACTTTATTATCTATTATAGCTCTTAAATTGATATATATTTAACATTATATAGAAAAAAAATGTTTAAGAATATATAGAAAATAAAAATAAAAATATATTTAATAATTAATTAATAAACATATTCCGCCGCACTCATGTCCTACTTTTTCAAAAATTGTCATGTCGCCGCACCGGCACCCATATCCATGTAGGTGCTTCCTAGTTTGTAACCTTCATTGAATGACTGTGTATTCCCAAATCTAGTGAGGGAGCCACCCTCAAAGTTGAAATTTTTTTTCTTTCAATTTTTTTTTTTTTTAAAAAAAAAATTGTTAAAAAGAATATTATAAATCAAGGAGAAAGACGGAGAGAGAGCCCGAGATCATCTCTTGAGCCCAAGGAGAGGAGACCCAATCAAGGAAAGAAGAGAGGTGTAGGAACCTCAGCCCATCCCACTTACAAAAAGCAATCCGACAAGGAATATTATTGGCTTGGAATTTCTTCTTAAACATGTAAGCTTGTAGAGGGAATTTCTAATATGTGAAACTTGCAGCCCTCAAATTTGTCTCTTGAAACTTCATCTATGATGGTCCTCAATTTACAGTTTTATTTCAACTTTTAACTTTATGTCCAATCGGTCAAAATATTAAGATAAGACTAGCTTCTCCTAGTCTCTCTCGACTCCTCATCCAAAATGTCAAATGAAAATCGACATTTTTCTTTTATATTTTGCTTTAACTGAAATGGCAGGATTGTATTCCTTTCGCATTTAACTTTTCCAAGATGTGATCATTGGTGAAGTCCTGCAATATATCATTCATGTCATGGTTGTCTTCGTATCAAACCATAGCAAGAATATATAAGTTTCTTCTGCTTTCGTATCACTAAAAAAAAAATTTAGTCTCCTTATAGGTGAAATTTATAATTATTTTTAATATATAATTAATTATTAATTATTAATTTATTATTCATATTTGACTTCATTCAGAATAATTTTATTACTTTAATATATTTATGTTAAATTCACAATTTTTTAAATTTAATTTAGTATTATTAATATTAATATTAACTGCAGTATTATTACCAAGAACTAGGATTGTTATTATTAATCGTTATTGTTATTTAATTTTTAAAATTAAGGTATAACCAAGTTAAGAATTATTGATACATTTATGACCCGTTTTGATGGAGGGGAGAAGAAGGAGGAGTAGAGTAGAGTTGGCTAAAAACAAACTAATTTTAGGTTAAATCTACTCTACTCTACTCTACTCTCCCTCTCTCCCTTTCAATCCAAACGGACCATTATTTAAAAAGAAAATATGTCAACAGTTTAGAAAGCAACTTTTTCATTCTCTTGTTGAAACTTCAATTCTCAAACATATCATTTCAAATCTCTACGTTGAGTTTCTTACAAACAATTTGGTTGTCCATATTAAAAGGAAACTTATTCAGAACTTCAATTCTTTTTTTTCTTTTTTTCTTTTTTTGGTTGATAATCTTCAATTCATATTTGATACTTAATGATCTTATTTATCTACAAACACATAGGCTACAATTTTAGACGGAAATATTCAATGTTTATATTTTATTTCCTTTTGTACCTAACTTTTAATGTTTTTTGTTTTTGTAAAAGTGCCCAATATTTTTTTAATCCTAGCTAGCGTGTCCACTGGTCATTTTAGACTCTGGTTTTACATCAACATGGCCATTAACATTATTTCCATCAAATCTCTTAAGCAAAGCTTGATCAACTAACGACAGCACACGACAAAGCTCAAGCAAAGAACGACAAAGTTTAGGTGTAGCACTTGCAATTTCAAACGAGTCGAATTCATCGAGATTCCAAATGGGAGATCTGCCACTCGACTTGGGCTTGTCAGGTTTTGACAACGAGAACCCAGAGCCCCCCCCATTAAGCAATCTTTAGCTCGAGTTCCTCTGAATCAAGTTGATATGCTAGGTCTAGTTGTGGATGTGGATTGGCACTTTATTAAATTTGATAAACATTTTTTGTTTGTACTTATTGGTTTACAAAATACTTCACTTGCATCTTGAATTAGGTTTATAATTATTTTATATCACTATATATCTAATAAGTACAAAAAATTATTCGTCAATTTTTTTTAATTTGGTCACTTAAAGATTTTTACTCCTCAAAACTTATTATGTTGTTTTTCTTTTGTTTTCTTTGTAGATTCCACCCCTTTCTCAAATTTTTCTTCTTTTTTTTTTTTAAATAATTTGATAGTAGGAGATTGAGGAATTTAAATCATGAATATCTTTATTAGAAATATCAGGAAGGTGCAAACCAATTAAGTTACAAGACTTTTGGTTACCTCTTTCTTAATTAAATCAAGATATTTATGATCAAGAGAAACTTTATGAAGTGCATTATACAAAACCACCTAGTATGTAGTTAAAGTTCATATATAATTCACACACAAGTTTCGAAAAATTTAGTTAACTTTATAAAATGAAATGCAAGATGGAGACATTCCCATTTAAGCAGTATACACATCCATGATACCATATAATATATAACATTAGGGACGGCTCCATGTTGAACACAGGATGGTCATGAAATGCAGCATTGATAGTATGGCTATATTACGTACATAACGATTTCAAAATATAAAATCTCATAAAAGGAAATTATTAAACTTTTTTTTTGGTCAATATCTAAGATTATATTTTTATTAGATTTTGTATAATTTAAGCTTTTTAATGACCCTCTTTTAAAAAAAAATTAAAAAAAAAAATTAGAACTACCATTATATAACATATATATATATATATATATTAAAAAAAAATTAAAAAAAAAAATTAGAACTACCATTATATAACATATATATATATATATATATCTTTTGAGAATTATATATGTTAAATGGAGACAATTCAGACAGCGTTGATGAAAATCTTCATAAAAGAGATGATAACACCAACAAAAAATGTATTCATAAACGAAATAAGAGAGAGATTGGGAAGAAGGTCTTACTGGTAAAGGAGAGTCGGTTTCCTTGAAATACCCAAGCATCCTCTTAGAATCGACAGGGTTGAGACTCTCCTTTACTTGAGAGATGCAGCAACAACCTTGACCAGTACTTGGTCTTCCTTCACTTCTGGCAAGGTTACACCTGAATCCAGCTTCAAAACATCAATAGGATTTCCATATTCAGAGTAGACCCAAGCCTTATTTTTAGAGGGTATTGAAGCAGTTGAAGGAGCTGCCATTGTATTGTATGCTGAAGAAACTTGCAGGGAGAAAGCGAAGGAGTTGGGTCTGTGTTACGAAGAGAAGAGACGGCTTAGTAGTGACACTCAAATGGTGATTTTCTGAATAGCATCTTTGCTTGATGATGATACTTATTGATTCACCTTGAATTAGCAAACCACAAGACTCGGTCAATTTGAGACTTGATAAGGAAATAAAAATGAGCTATTGTCCATGAGATTGTTTACACGAATTGAGGACATCCACACAAGTGGCTAGCTCGTCCATAGTGATTTTTACTCAACACTAGTAATTTTTAGCTACGTTCATCAAAATTGGGATTTCCATACAAGTCCACTGCTTTAGAATTTGGGAGTGAATTCCCCAAAACTCTCTCTCACTTCCTCTACTGAAGTAACATGTCTCCCATGAGGAGTGGCACAAAACAATGAGACCCATTCTTTCTTTCTTCTTCTTTTTTTTTTTGGCTGAATAAAAAAAAAAAAAGGGTCTTCAATGTGGCCTCATCAATCTCACGCCACATGACGACAATGAATAATATCATGAATACCACACGAGCCTTGCTGGGACTATTGCTCAAACCGCAAGATCTCCTATATAGAGACTAGTACATTATCAAATCTAAGGTAAGTGAGAAATCTACTAACTTTGAGAGTTTATAGAGATCTTGGGGGAAATTATGACTTAACTTGTCACCCCAACGAAGGAAATCCTGTGATTTGCGAGTGGGTCTCAATTAGGAGAAATTAGTGTATGAGATGAGACCACGTCACACCCCAAGCCCAAGGTATGAGCAGGCCATATGACAACAGAGGCACACTTACAAAGTTTCCCAGTACAAGCATGTAAGGCTTTCTTATTGATTAGCAACTATCCTCAAAGAATATTACACAAAATAAAATCCAATACTAACTTCAATAATTAAATTACCAAAAATCTCTATAGTATAAATTAAAAAAAAAAATCCAAACATAAAGTGCATAAAACAATAATATATAACAACAAAACACCAAATACTAAAAATTAAAATTCCTAAACTCTTCTCAAGCGCACAGCCTCAGCAAAAGCTCCAAAATTTGTTGCTCCTCATAATCTAAAACTGAAATGGTAGAAATGGGGTGAGTTTGACAAGTCAGTAAATAATTATATCGAAGTTAGCCAAATGAAAACCGCACACACATATATAATTAACACATAATTTGCAATGCATTTTTTTTAATTTAAAAAACATAAAAATTTATAGTTTGCAACGAGCTCCAAAGACATTAAAAATTGTAATTTGCTATGAGTTCAAAATTTTCAAATTTTGGATTGGACTTGAAATAATAACCATATCCCATCAGATTCATAAATTTTAACGATCTTTATAACCATGGTCACAACGATTTGTAAACAACAAGTCTTAATATTCTTCTTCGCCGTATTATGTCATTTTTATCATAAATTGTTGGACGACATCCGTTTTAATGTCTTTTTAAATCTTACCTGTTGTTCGCCAACTGAGGACAATGTCAAAGACACTGATGAAGTTAAAATTGTCACGTGTTTGTTTCTTTCAAGGAAAAATGTTTTTTTTTTTTATAAATATTTTTTGGTATTTAGTATGAAAGAAAACTCAGGTCAACAAAAAAGATTCAAAGGAAACTAATGAGTTTTGGATGGAAAACATTTTCCGTCCTTTAAATTAAAGATGCCAGAGTCAAAATATTTTTTGTGTGGGCATGTTGAATTATTTTCTATGATGATGTAGATGGTTTAATATGTTTAAATATTTTGGGGGCTGATTTATTATGAATTTTTTAGTAATCGTGAACTAGTAATTATGTAGTTGAAAAAAAATTAACTTTTAAGTAGATATTCTAGTTTTATGTAACATTCATAAGTTTTGGTTTATATAATTAATTATTTAGAATAAAAAGTAACATTAATTATTTAGGGTGGCAACTAAACTCAGGAAAATTAAAGAGAATGGATATGTGACCTTGGGGTTGGACATCCTTTAGCCAGTTAAGATCAATCAATACACATGGCCTGACCCAGAATAGAAAGGTCCAAAGTATACAAAGCTTATTACTTCAAGCAGCATAACTAATTAGGTGCTCCACTGACTAGCAGTACTATCTGACGAGTATCAATGTTAGGTCGTATAGATGAGAGCCAACCTTAGCTGCGTCTAAGGTAGAGACGGGCACAGGGGCAAGACCCTGTCAGTATATATGAAGACAGGTCTACGCACATTGAAGGTGCAGATGAATGCCATCAGGACAGCTAACAAGCAATAACTACGCCGGAACAGTTACAAAGGCAATAATGGCAACGATCACTCATTACACCTTAAATGAAATCATCATTGTCAATTAATGCCACGTTCCTCTCAGGAGAAAAACGCTCAGAGCAGCATTAACAGACATAACTGCATCAACCCAAGGCAAGCTATAAAAAGGGAAATAGAACTGAGGTAAAACACATGAAAACATTGGGAGAGAATTATGAGAAATTTCTTTTGACAACTTATAATCTGACTTTAGCATCAGAGTATTCTTAGCTGGCCTCACGCCGGCAGAACCCTCCCTTGTCTTTCTTTTCTTAACAATAGGTACCAGAGATCGTCCATCGATACTGATAAGGATTGTACTGACGAGGTCAATTTTCTGCATCATCAGTTTGGCGCCGTCTGTGGGAACAATACGAAGGGTTAATCCTTTCTCAAACCATTGTGCTCCTACTGATAAAGCTCCTGTCACTTTATGGATTCTGCACCAGCACGAACTCCCAATCCTGTGGTGATGGCTCAACAGATTCAAGCTCTAACAATGAATGTATAAGAGCTGATGAAACAAAATGAGGAGTTGAAACGCCGAGCTCGCCCAGAGGGCAGCAATGCCTCGCATCATTGACGCAGCCGCAGTCAGCATGACGAGGAGGCCAACTGTCCTAAAAACAGTAAGGGAAAAGATCCAATAGAATACACAGGCCAATCTATGCATGACAATGATCACATGATGAAAAGTTTAAGAAGGGAACTCGATGAAGTGAAGAATGCCAAGAAAGGAAAGACGGCGATGAATCTTGATGGCATGCTCAAATGAATAGATTCACCTTTCATAGCCAGCATTTTGGAGTGCCATTTGCCTCTGAAGTTTCACCTACTGCAGTTTGAGTTTTATGATGGCACAAAAGACCCTCTTGACCATATAAGGGCCTTCAAGACTTTTCTAAACCTCCAACAGACACCTGATGAAGTTATCTGCCGATCTTTCCCTACCACACTCAAAGGGGCAGCTAGAGTTTGGTATAGTAAGTTGCCAGCATTTTCCATAGCAAATTTCGAACAGTTCAGCGACTCATTTGTTCGCCATTTCATTGGAGGACAACGTCATAAGAGGCTAACTTCTAACTTACTAACAATGAGGCAGCAAGAAGGGGAAAGCCTCAAAGATTATGTGAAACATTTCAACAAGGCTGTGTTGGAGATTGACGAGGTAGATGACCAAGTGATAATCACGACCTTCCAGGCTGGGCTGAACAACCCCGACTTCATTTTTTCGTTGGGAAAGATGCCTTCAACCTCTATGACAGATCTCCTGTTCAAAGCCCAGAAATATATGAATGATGAAGATGCTCTAACTGCGAAGGGGTTAACAGGAAAATGGAAGAAAGGCGAGCTTGGTGATTCTTATGGTAAGAAGAAGGATTGTAAGGATTCATATTCAGAGACCAAGACTAGCAAGAACAGTTCTAACACTCTATAGAAAAAGATGAATTTCACCTCGTTAGTGATGCCTGCAGACAAAATCCTGATGTAGATTAAGGATGAATTGCAACTAAAATGGCCTAAGCCATTAAGCACGTCCTCTAGAAAACGCAATCCGAAGAAGTATTGTCATTTTCATAAGGATCACAGCCACTACACTAACGAATGTCATGATCTGAAGGAACAGATAGAAGAACTTATCTAATGGGGAAAGCTCCAAAGGTTCATCAAGAGGGACAACAATCCCAGGGTCAGGACTGAGGAAAAAGCCTATGACAATGTCAAGGATGATGGATGAGATCATCCAAAGCAAGCCATGGGTGAAATACGAACGATAACATGGGGGCCCATCACTGGAGGGTCGTACAAGTCTCTAAAGAAGACTTATTGTAGGCAAGTTAACAGTGTTCACATGAAGCATCCGCCCCCAAAATACCAACGATCAAGGAGTGATGACATTACGTTCTCTGAACAAGATGCCATTGAGATTAAGCAACCTCATGATGACCCACTCGTCATTGTATTAGAGATTGAAGGTTTCAACATAAGGAGAGTGTTAGTTGACAATTGGAGCTTCGTGAATATAATGTACATGACGGCCTACCAGCAATTGAGGTTAGATCCAAAAATTCTTAGACCTTTCAAGTCCCCGTTGGTCAACTTTAATGGAGATCGGATCTATCCACAAGGCATCATCACATTGTGAGTCACAGTAGGTGCACATCTGACTCGAATAATGAAGCACGTGGATTTTTTAATCGTCGATTGCCCATCGTCCTATAATGTCATCTTGGGATGACCTACATTAAATTGGCTCAAAGCTGTAACTTCAACTTTCTGCCTAAAAATGAAATTCCCTACCCCAAACGGGATAGGGCAAATATGCGGAGATCAACTATTGGCTAAAGAATGCTACCAAGCAATGTTAGCCTCAAAAGAAAACCATGCATGGATGGTGGAAGACGAATCAAAGAAGCCTACTCAAGAGCTAAAGGATGTAAGTCTAGTAGAAGGAGACGTTACCAAGTTAACAAAAGTGGGGGCAAGACTCGACATAAGTTTGGAGACCAAGATTATGGAATTCTTGAAGTAGAATCCAGATATCTTTGCTTGGACTCATGAAGATATGCCGAGTATAGACAACAAAGTGATAGAGCACAGGCTGAATGTTGACCCTACCAAAAAACCGTCCAGTAAAAACGATGTGTTTTTGTTGTTAAGAGAAACAGAGCAGTTGTGGAAGAAGTAGAAAAGCTTTTGACTGCTGGGTTCATCAGAGAAGTTTATTACCCAAAATGGCTGGCTAACGTTATCATAGTAAAAAAGTCAAATGGGAAATGGCGCATGTGTGTAGATTTCACAGATCTCAATCACGCCTGCCTGAAGGATAGCTTTCCACTTCCCAGGATTGATCAGCTTGTGGATTCAACAATCGGCCATGAGTTACTGACTTTCATGAATGCATTCTTAGGCTACAATCAGATCCATATGAATGAAGAAGACCAAGAAAAGACAGCATTTGTTACCAGCCAGGGGTTGTACTGTTATAGAGTTATGTCATTTGGCCTGAAGAATGCAAGGGCTACTTATCAGAGGTTAGTAAACCAGGTTTTTAGCAAGCAAATCGGGCAGAATATGGAGGTCTATGTAGAAGACATGCTTGTGAAGAGTAGGAAAGCAGAGCTGCACTTGGACAACCTCAGAGAAACTTTCGATACATTAAGGAAGTATAAAATGAGGTTGAACCCATCATTCTCAAAAATAAAGTAAAAACAAAGAAGAGGAAATCACGAGGCAGGAACGGCAGACTCATCAATGTCTTTTTCAACAATCTCTGTGTCAATCTTCTCAAAATCCAGGCCAGAAAAGTGTACGGCCAGGCTGTGATGCTTCATCTTCCATCGAAGTAGGAGCTCGAAACCCTTAAAGTACTGCATGAACTAAAGATCCAAGAACTCCTCTGATTGCTTGAACTTTTGGATAATCTTCTCTCTCTCGTCGTCAGTCTTTAGAAGGGCAACTTGAATCTCCTCATCCTTCTAAACAACAAGGGCCTTCTCCACACGCAAGGCTTTAGTGAGTTCCTTCACTTTCTGGTTCGCATTGTTCCTTTCGTTCATCGCAATGATCAGATCTTTCTTTAAATGGGAGCATTTGACCTCAACAGATTCTGCTTTTGACGTAGCCATCACGACCTTCTCTTCCACATTCAAATAATCAGTCGTAATGCGCAATGACTCCCCAAGGACCTGACCGAAACAAGTAAGATAAGAAGTAAAAATTATGCACATCTACACGTATAAGTAAATTGAGAAAGAAACACTGGAAGATCAAAACTGCATACTTGCACCAACTTGCAAATATTTCGACTGACGAGCTCATGAGAAGGAATGGACGACAAACCCTTCAATTCGTCGTTGGTAATTACATTGTGTGCACAACCTAAGGTTGTAGCAATGTCGTCCCATACGCTCATCCCCACTTTACTCTTACCCCTTGCACGAGTAAGTGGAGGAGTAGCAGCAGTCACTTCCAAAGAAGGAGTTGGAGAAGGGGAGGCAGTATGGACAGACGGAGTTGGAACAACAGCATCATCTTTATCGTCATTTAGCTTTCTTTTCCTTGAGTCAAAGGTCAGGTTGGCTAGAGGTTTGTTCTTCAAATTCTTAATGCGGGCATACTTGTCTTTACTATATCGGGTGGCCATTTCTGCTAAAAGAAAAGGGGGGAGAGAAAGAGAGAAGAGCAACTCCAAATCAAAAAAAAAAAAGTAACAAGTAAAAAAGTGGGGGATGGACAAGCTTACTTTTCTCTTCTCATCGTATTTTCTCCAAGACGTACTTTGAAGGTTCAAGACCTAAGCAGCAATCAAATAGATGATGAGGATCAACAAAATCGTCAAAGTCCTCTACTTCACATGCGTAGGCAAGCGCAGTACGAACTCGGTGGCGATGTTTGTCTTCCAGGTCAGGACGATCAAGTGTGGCGAAGAACCAGAAAAAGAAATTCGTTAGACAAGTACTCCAGACGTTGAAAAGAAACAAAAGAAGATGATGAAAATATGTACCAAGCGCTAGGACTTCCCATTTTCATAGTAATCTTGGGACTTCCCCCCAAAAATCATCAAATCGGGTTTCCCAACCCTTCCCAGAAACAAAGAAGTATCGTGATTTCCAATCACAAAAGGAAGAGGGAAAACCTCTAGCCACCCTAGATTTCCTATCCCAAGGTGAAAGCTCAAAATAACCGTAATGGGCAGAGGCTTTCAAACAATACAAAAACAAAAATTCATTCAAAGTTATCATTTCCCCATCGCATGCACACATCCATATAGACATACAAATAATGATCATCCTCTAGGCATTGAGGACGAGTTGACCAGGGGAAATTTGAAATTCGTTCAACAATTGCATAATAAACGGATGGACGGGGAAATGGAGGCCACTTAGAAAGTCATCCTCATAAAAACACACCTCCCTGTGAGCAAAATTTCAAGCTTTTTCACCCAAATGAGGTAATCTAATAGAGGTAACTTTAGGAAATTGAAACCTTTTCCTAAAACCTTTTAGGTGACTCTCCTTTAAGGAACAAGACTCAGAAAGAGCATGCAAGGGGCGCGAAGATAAGGACGAAGGCAACTTAGAAACTACGGTATCAGCTATCTTACTCAAAGATTCTGCACTAGAAGACAATCCTGTCTCCAACTCACTCGACCTAACATCATTTGCCCTATACTCAATGCTAGCCATCTCAGAATGGTACCTTATCAAGGATTGCCTAATCAAGGGATAGAGAAAAAGCAAAACGGGCTTAAAAGCAGAAGAATGGGGCACAAATAAGCCAACTTAGGGATGGTGACCAGCAAATATTCTAAGAAAACCCCTAACCTAGCAAAGAAGAATGAAATCGAAAGGCATTCTTGGCTAACAAATTCAAAACCAACCATCAAAACATGTGAGAAAGAAGCCTTACCAGGAGAAATTGAAGTACGAAGATTTCTCACCACATCGACGTCCAAAACAAATAAGGCGGAGGAAGAAGAACGGTTTTTCTAAAAAGGAAAAATGAAATTAAGGCATGCAAAAATCTAGGAAATCACACGCACACCACGAACAAAATGCCTACACATGTTTGTTTCTTGGAAGCCAGTCGTTTCGTATTTAAGACGAGAGCCGAAATTTCAGGAACCGAGAAGATACATATTGTCATGCCTAATCACATTCTTGAGATCATCCAAATTCATGACAACCACAAAATGGGGGGGCAACTAACGAGTATCAATGTTAGATTGTCTAGATAAGAGACGACCTCAATTACGTCCAAGGTAGAGACGGGCACAAAGGCAAGACCCCGTCAGTATGTATGAAGACAGGTCTACGCAGATTAAAGGCGCAGATGAATGCCATCATGACAACTGACAAGCAATAACTATGCTGAAACAGTTACAAAGGCAATAATGGCACAACGGTCACCTGTTACACTTTAAATGGAATCATCATTGTCAATTAATGCCACGTTCCTCTCAGGAGAAAAACACTC
Source organism: Quercus suber (assembly GCF_002906115.3). Taxonomy (NCBI): domain Eukaryota; kingdom Viridiplantae; phylum Streptophyta; class Magnoliopsida; order Fagales; family Fagaceae; genus Quercus; species Quercus suber. Next base: position 711,812 of record NW_027069703.1, on the reverse strand, counting down.
AGGGCAGCATTAACAGACATAACTGCACCAACCTAAGGCAAGCTATAAAAAGGGAAATAGAACTGAGGTAAAACACATGAAAACATTGGGAGAGAATTGTGAGAAATTTCTTTTGAGAACTTATAATCTGACTTTAGCATCGGAGTATTCTCAGCTAGTCTCATGCCAGCAGAACCCTACCTTGTCTTTCTTTTCTTAACAACAGGTATCAGAGATCGTCGATCAATACTGACGAGGTCAATTTTTGCTTCATCATTATCTATGTAGAAGCACCACATTCAAGCTAAGAGTAATTGGCAAAGCGACCCCAGTTAAGTTTTTATCTTTCAAATTTTTATTTTGATTATGCACACATGCTGATAAAGTTAATTATGTAGAGTTTCTATGACTATGAGACAATGCGGAGTTGGTTTAACATTAATTGGTGATGTTAGGTTAGTGTTGACAAATCTATATATGGCAATGTAATGTTTCGTTGAGCTGCAACAATGAACTTTTTAAGTGTAAATAAAGTTCAAGAATCAGTTCAAATCAAGGCAGTCTCTTAAATCTCAATTATATCTTTATCGACTCTTGATTTATCAATATATTTCTATCGATTGACTCTCAATCAATTGAAAATCGAGAATCCTAATTCTTTTAAAGGCTCATTAAGTTGGCTATCAAGTTGGAATTCAAACCCTACATGGAAATTTATATTAGGGTTTATTATAGTTGACTCAAATTGAAAGAAGAGAGAGATAGTGTTGTGCATCTAAAGTTCCAAAACCCTAATTTATATATATATATATATATATCTAAAAGCTAAAGCGTAACATTTATTATTGATATGCTCCAGTTAAGCCACATCAGTGTCCACGTCATTATCTTTTTTCTCTCCAATTTTTCTTTAATTGTTTTTAACATTTGTTTTTTTAATATTTACACTTTCTCCAACCTTTCTCCCTATCTTACTTTTTCATCTCCCCACTACTCCAACCTTTCTCCCTCCATTCCCTTTTCATCTCCCTACTACCCTCTACATTAATATCATTCTTCATCTTTTCCTTTATCTTCCTTTATTTTTGTCTCTTCTTATTCACACCCTTTTACTATAAATTTGTCATTATCTTTTCCGTTCTATTCATAGTTTTTCTTCACCAAAAAAAAAAAAAAAAAAGGTTCTCTCTCTCTCAATTTTTTGGTGGATTTTTTATTTTTCTTGCATCTTTGCTTTAGGTTGATAATTTTTTATGTTAGGTTCTAAGGTCTTAGGAATTTATGTATTTAGAACTCTAATTTGTAATGTTGGCAAATCATGATCAAAACATTGTATTTAGTCTTATTTAGACTTGCTCAAAGTTGGTTTAATATTGTAAAGTTGGAATCGAGTGGCTGCAGAAGTTCTTGGGACTTTTGGCCTGGCTCGATCGATCGAAGAATAGACTCGATCGATCGAAAATCGCACAGGTTGATTTTTCTGCAGAATTTCCAACTCAGCCCTACTTCATTAAACGTTTAGGGTTTTATATTTTTACCCTAGGTATATAAACTAAACCCTAGCCACGTTTTTGGAGGTTGTCCATATTGCTTTGTTGCTCATACATTGCGGTTTTGTGTGAATTTCTTGTGAGATCTTTGAGGAGCTTTCCTTTACACAAAACTTAGGGTTTTCAAGGTAGAGATGATTTCAACATCTTGAAGATCATTACCGTTGCAACCATTGGAACTTAAAAGAAAAGCAAGCGGGGAGCTTGTAGCTGATTGAGGAATTCAAGAAAGAAGTAGTCCGTGAATTCAGAGCCTGCGCGTGGTCGTGTCAGGAAGTTCTACTGGTGGGTAGCATTAGGAAGTCGAGCGGGGAGCTTGTAGTCCTTTTGTAAGAACTTTAATTCTTTCATAGTGAATTCTGTTATGCCTTGAGGATCGGTGGGTCAAATCCTCCCCAGGTTTTTACCGTGTGGTTTCCTGGGTGATCATATCTTGTGTTATTTATTTTCCGCTGCTTTATATTCTTGATATGATTGTTTGGATTGTTTTAACCTAGAATTGCTTAATTTGACTAAGTAACAACTTGGCTAATTAATCTAGGCTACGCAATCTGGTTGTTTAAGGGGTCTAAATTCTTGTCATTTTATATTCTTTAAAACTCTACTTTGGGTTAATGCAATTTAATTTTGTTTTTTAAATTGTTTTTTTTTTTTTTTTTGGTTCTCTTTGATTGTTAAATATTATCCTATTGCATTATAAAGAATTAAATATAGCATATAAAATATAATATTATTCTATTACATAGCATGATTTGGATAATTTGGTATTTATTCTATTACATTGCATGATTGTTTATAATGTTCAATTTAGATGTTAAACTATGAGACTTTACTAATTTTTATTTATTTTTTAATCATTTGTGATGGATAAATTACTCTTAATAGTTGTATTAGAAGTACTCTATAATGTCATTTATTTAGAGAAAAGTAAAGGTTAGCCAAATGAAAATAATCAAATGGGTGACAAATTTTAGCTTTTGCAATTTTATTTTAATTATTATTATCATTTTATAACAATGCATATATAGTAATTTAATTCTTAGATTTTGCTAATAATTGTTTATTTGATAATATGTTTTTGGTAGACAAAATTACAACTTTTATAAAGAAAATAACCTTAATAGATTATCAACAACAAATTGTTTTCCTAATTGGTCCAATTAATCATTTTTAAGTTTTATTAATTTTTTTAGTTACATTTTTCAGTGTTTTGGATTGAAGTAGAAAAAATACGGTTTATGTTTAAAACTAAAAGAATAATTTCCAAAATTTATATTCTTTTTAATGATTCACAAAATGTTATAAATAACTTTTATTAAAAAATGAATATTTCCATTAACTTACCTTTTGAATATTTTTGTATTGTTTTCATTTTGGTACGACAAAATTTATATTTATGATTTATGATTGTTCTTATATTACATTTATAATTGTTTCTATAATAAATAAAAATATGATTACAAAATACATTACTCTTTATTAAATTAGTTTATAGATGATAAAGAAGAAAATAGCAAAATAGATATCTTCAAAAATAAGTTAAAACAGAGTATGGAATATGAAAACAGAAACTATAAAATCTTACTTGAAAATACTTCTATCTTTGATTAAACTGAAAACTGCTACTTTGATACAAACTTTGAAAATAAACACTGTCTGAAGAGTTACAAGATTACAAAGTAAACTATCTGAGGAGAAAGGTTACAAGATTACAAAAGAAAGGGATTACAAAAGTCTTTCTGAGAAAGGGAGAGAGCTATCTTGGACCTAAGATTTAAACTTGGAATTGGATCTGAAATTTGAACCTTAATTCTGGACCTAAAACTTTCTCTGAAATTTTTGGACCTAAAACTTGAACCTGAGAATTGGACCTGTCTTCTGTCTTTGGAGTCTGTCCTTTTATAGATGAAATAAACCATGGTAAGCTTCAAAAGTAACCTGAGTTGGGTGAAGTGAACTCAAGTTAATCTGTCGGTAGAATCTTCAAAAGTAACCTGAGTTAAGTTGAACTCAAGTTAATCTGTTGGTAGAATCTTCAAAAGTAACCTAAAATATGTTCTGTCTTTTTCTAAACTCCTTTTGCGCATGCTGATGAATAGCAACATATATCTTTCCGTCAGGAGGCATGCTAGTGAATATTGATCTGTCTGGTGTGTCTGATGAATAGTAATCTATCTTTAGTGAATAGTGATCTGTCGTTTTTGTCTTTGTCTGTCCGAGAGAACCCTTCTGTCTGTCTTGTTAATCTGTATCCGTGTAGTTATCATAATCTAGCGGATCGGTGTTGTCCTCATACTGCTCATGCTCGTGGAGCACTCCGTAATCATTGCATAAAGCACAATATGAAATAAGAAGGAAAACAGGAACACATTCCTTTGCTGTCATCAATCTGGGATCCTTAACAATCCTTCTTTTCCCAATAAGCCATCTTGCTAAAGGTCTTGGACCATACACAGCTATCCTGTCAGTGTAGCCATATAAGTGGAAATCTCTATCTAAATCTTTTGGTACTTCATAAATCTTGTTACACTTGAAATTAGACCATTCTTGAGCTAGAGCACTTGGATCATCTAGTGATAAATAAGTATCTCCTGAATACCAGTTGTATTTATGGATAAAACCCCAATCATAAATAAGAACCAAAATATGTGCTGGCTAAGATTCCATATAATAGCTAGTGTCCAAAACTGGAAGTGTACTCCAGATTTCCATCTTCATATAATTAAGTCCTCCAATCTGTGCTACTGCTTCTTGGATGACTTTGGGGAATAAACTAATCTGAATTGCAGAAGTTATAACTAATTTGCAAATAAACCCTGCTTCTAGCATTTCAGATAACCATAAAGGATCACGGATTACTGGATCCTCTGTCTCTATATTGATAAGTAATCCCGAGTATGGATCATATCTGTCTCCTGTTCTTTCATAAACTCTGTCTGCATCTCCAAAACTCTCATACCATATAGCTTTATGAGATAACCATGCATCACCTATCATGTCTTCTGTTCTGATGAATGCTGTAAAGACTAATACTTCAAAAAGATACATCCATCTGTCATAAGAACTTGTTATAGCTTTATGAGTTAATATATTCTGTTGAATTTCAGGGAGTGAAGTTCTAATAGCAAGTCTCATATTTTGCTGAATCTTAGGGTAGAGCTTTGAAAAGCTTGTTCCCATAAGATAGCTTTTTAGAGACTGTGATTCTGTCTTTGTGGAGCTTGAATCTCCATCCTCCTTGCCAGGGAGTTGACAACCGAGAGCTTCAATAAATGCCCTGGTGCTAACAAGATGTAATTCCAAAGTCTGAAGGGTCTTTTGGAATAAGTCTTTCTGTTTAAGGGTAAAAGCTGCCTGTAAATTATCAAGAAGTAGTTTAATATGAAGAGGGAGGTCTCTAAATTCTCCGTCCTAAAACATGAGATCAGTGAGGAGCACTTTTTGCAGAGTTACACTATTTTCACCACATGAATACATTGCTTCTGCTTGCAACGTATCCTGAAGGGATATTGTCTCTATCGAGACATCTTCCTGCCCATCTGTAATCCTTATTGAAGGCTTTCGAAAATGTTTGGGCACTACTAGTGCCTTGCCCCTTCCTTTCCTGTCTGCTTGGGAAGTTCTATTACTCATATTAGTCTGCAAATGGGGTTGGGGAAAAGGATTATGTCTTAAAATATTATTTTGAGAATAAGCATTTTCACGCAAGGTTTCTTTCAAACTTATTTTTAAAATCTTTTCACTAGTGGCTTTCTGTGAAATTTCTTTAAAGTACTTTATAAGAAAATCATTTTTAAAATTCAAAGTATATATAGTAAAACAAACTTTTCTCTGTACACTTTTATGCCCTTACTGAGTAGTAATAATATTAGAGCAGACATAATGGAATTTGTCAAAGTGAGTAGAATTCAAAATATTTTTAAAATCTGTCATGATTCTATTGGTGCTATCCATGTATCTATATATCGCATTTTATGGGAATACAGTTTCTCCATAAAGTCTTTTATCAATTACTAAAATAGTCTGGGGAAAATCTGTAAAAGACTTATAAATTATGTCTGTCAAGAAGTTAAATCTATCTTTACTCAAGAAATTTTCACAATTAATATCTTCTTTAATAATTAATAAAGGGGAATCTGTCAAGACTTCTTTTATTAAAATATTTGCTACATGAGTATTCGAGATTACTACAAAGGGTGCATGAATGCTATCTATTATAATTTTATTTGGTACATCTGTCAAACTATCTATTTGTTCAGTCCAATCATATTGACTTATAAGCATAGTTCTATCTTTTTTCTTGGATTATTTTTCATAGAGTAGTTGGACTATTATTTGGATTATATGTTGGTATCTATATAGAAGAGTAATAGGGAAATAAGAACAAATCTCTGTCTCTATGTCTTGTTTATCCTTTTTTATGTCCTTTTCTGTCAACTGGTGAACAAGTGATATTTCTGTCTCTAAAAATGACAAACTTCTTTTAGTTCTATAGATTCCTTTTTTATTAGTATCCTGTAAGATAATGACCTTATAGGGGAAACTAATTTCTTTTGGAATAAAATGTAGGATGGAAGTAAAAGGTACATTAGTTACATTAGTTTTAATTTCCTTTTTTGTTTCCATAAAATAATTTAAAATGACTTTAGAAGAAAGATCACATATCTCATTAGGTAATTTATGATTAATTAATCGAGTAGCCGCCTGAATTAATCTTTCCTGTATACAATTCATGTCAGTACCTGAGTCTATTAAAGTAATTTCTGTCAAAGAAAATTCTTTATTAATTACTAAAATGATTTCTGTATGCCAGTTTTGAAAGATTACTCTGTTAATTAAACTAAAGAAATTCTGTCTATTGCAATTATTATTTTCTAATAAAGGGGTTTTTATCGTGGGTCTAGGAAATTCTTTCAAGTTCATTATCTCTTCAAAATTCTGTTTATTTATATCTACAGAATTATCTTCTTTAATATTTTTAATTTCTTGTTTTATTATTTTTGCTTCTGTCATTAAGTCTTGCATGGTTACAGGTTTTAGTGATTCTACATCATCTTTTTTCTTTTTTATCTTTTCTTGCTTGTCTTTTTCTTTTTTGGTTTTTTCTTGTTTTCTACATTCTGAAACATAGTGTCCATATTTCTTACATCTAATACAGGCAATAGGTATGTCTATAGATTCTTTCAAACTTAGTAAATAGTCTTTTTTGTCTTGATTAGGTAGATTATCTATTAATTTCATTATGATATCCTTTTGTTTCCTTTTTCTTTTATTAACTTTAAGTGGGTTGGTTGATTTTAGTTCTTCCTTTTTCTTTACTTGATCTGTCTCTTTTTGGCTGATATTAAATATTTTCATTAATTCATTTAGTGTGTCTTTTTCAAATTCTAACATACTGATTTGTTTAGCAATTTTATTTTGTCTGGCACATTGTTTTTTAGTATGTCCATCTTTTTTGCATTTATGGCAAATAATATGCCTAGTATGTCCGTTAGTATTCTCATTATCTGATACCTCAGTAGTATTTAAAACTGCTATTTCTTTTTCTTTGTCTGCATCTAAAGGTGAATTTAAAATTTCTATTTTTCTCTTTAATTCTTCCAAACTATCATTTTGGGTGCATCTTTCAATTGATTTTAGTCTTTCATCAATTTTTTTCTTTTAAACTATCATTATTATTAATTTTACATCTCTTGTTGACTACTTTTGCTTTTACTACACTATCACTATTTTCTTTTCTTTCAATATTAGTTTTCCTTCCTTTGTTGACTATTTTTCTATCTCTTTTTATTTCTTCTTTTTGCTCCAGCTTTGTACGTATAACCTCTTCTATTATGCTATTTTGTCTTTCTATGTCTCTTTCTATTTCTAGCTTCTTACATATAATTTGTACTAAACTAGTTTCTTCTTTTTGCTTTTCCACCACTTCTTTTGGACTATTATTATTAGTTTTCCAACCATTATTGACTTTCTCTATCTTATCCTTTATATCTAGTTTCCTACGAAGAGATTCTTCAAGAGTACTATTTTCTTTTGGTTTTAGCATGTCCTTTCTTATAACTTTCCCTACATCTTCTTTTGTCTCTAGCTTTTTACTATCTTGTCTTTCAATTGCTTCTATCATCTCTTTTACCATTCCTTTTTTAAAAATTACTTTATCTTCCACACGTGTTGTTTTTTTCTGAGCAGGGCCATCTTTCATGTTATTAGTCTTTTGTCTTTTACTTTCTTCATGCATAATTCCTATCTGACTAGTTTCTTTCTTTGGTTCGTCTTTTTCTTTGTCTTTATATATTATAGATATAGTTCTGTCAGATACTTTTGAATTATTTATCATACTCATTGATATATCAGTACGTGTCGAATTATCCTTTTGCCTATTATACCAGTTATCTGTCATAGTATTGGTTAAAGGTGATCTATGATGGGGTTCAAATTTTCTTTCTTTTTGTGAACTTGAATTTAAAACTTTCAATCTTTCGTAGAGGTCCGAAAAACTATCATTTTTCTGACTTACTTTAGATTTTTCATCATTTTCTAAAGATTCTAATTTTTTATTAATCATATCTAAGAAGCTATTACTGTGTCCATTAGTCTGTCGGTTGATTTTATCTCCTATTAATATACTCCAATTATTTGTGTTTTTATTATAATTATAATTATAATCATCAATATCACTGTCAGAATCAGAATCTGTTTCATAATTCATATTACTGTTTGACCAATTATTGTCTATATCTCTTATGCTATAACCTTCATCATAATCTATATCATCATAGTCCATGTTTCAAATTAGTGTGTGCCTAACCTAAGTGTGAACAAGCAAACAGATTATGAGCTGATGAGTGTGTTTGTTCTCTTTCTAAGCAATTAATAATTACTAGCGGAACTTTATTACTAACCACTAATATCCTTGCTATCGGGACCACCTCCTCGGGAAACTCCATTGCGGGACCACCCAAACAACGCCAGTTCATCGGCTAACAAAATGAGCTGACCAACGTGAATACTATGGTTTGCCAACGAGTGTAAGGCTGACCAACGCTATCAAGGAGCAAGTAGTGGCTATGCAGTAATATAAGTTCCTAGTAACTTCTTAATTGCAAAGAAATAAAACTCATACATCTACCATCCATGGCTCTGATACCATTAACTACCCAGGAGAGAGCACAGCAGTAATATAGAAGCATAAACAATGATAAAATAGATGATAAAGAAGAAAATAGCAAAATAGATATATTCAAAAAAAGTTAAAACAGAGTATGGAATATGAAAACAGAGACTATAAAATCTTACTTGAAAATACTTCTGTCTTTGATTAAACTTGAAAACAAACTATCTTTGATACAAGCTTGAAAATAAAACACTGTCTGAAAGGTTACAAGATTACAAAGTAAAACTAGAAAGGGGTTACAAGATTATCTATCTGGAAGGGAAGGGTTACTAGAGAAAGGATTACAAAAGTCTTTTTGAGAAAAGAGAGAGCTATCTTGGACCTAAGCTTTTAACTTGGAATTGGATCTGAAATTTGAACCTAAAACTTGAACCTGAGAATTGATATGTATAGAAAGAGAACAAATACATTTATCAACTTATCATCTGTTTGCTTGTTCACACTTAGGTTAGGCACACACTAATTTGAAACATGGACTATGATGATATAGATTATAATGAAGGCTATAGCAAAAGAGATATAGACAATAATTGGTCAAACAGTAATATGGATTATGAAACAGATTCTGATTCTGATAGTGATATGGATGACTATAATTATAATTATAATAATAATGCAAAAAATTGGAGTATATTAACAGGAGATAAAATCAACCGACGGACTAATAGACATAGTTTCTTAGACATAATTAATAAAAAATTAGAATCTACACAAAATGATGAAAGATCTACAACATATACTAAAGAAGAAAGAAAAAATTATAGTTTTTTGGACCTCTATGAAAAAATGAAAATTTTAAATTCACCTTTAGAAAAAGAAAAAGAATTTGAACCCCATCATAGATCACCTTTAACAAAAGCTATGACAGATAATTGGCATAATAGAGAAAATGATGAACTAAAGAAAGAAACTAGTCAAATAGGTATTATGCATGAAGAAAGAAAAAGACAAAAGACTAATAACATGAAAGATGGCCCTGCTCATGAAAGAATAACACGTATAAAAGATAAAGAAATGATAAAAGAAGGAATGGTAAAAGAAATGATAAAAACAATAGAAAGACAAGATAGTAAAAAGCTAGAGACAAAAGAAGATAGTACTCTTGAAGAATCTCTACGTAGGAAACTAGATATAAAGGATTAGATAGAAAAAATTAATAATAGTTGGAAAACTAATAATAACAGTCCAAAAGAAGTGGTGGAAAAGCAAAAAGAAGCTAGTTCAGTACAAATTATATGTAAGAGGCTAGAAATAGAAAGAGACATAGAAAGACAAAATAGCATAATAGAAGAGGTTATACGTACAAAGCTAGAGCAAAAAGAAGAAATAAAAAGAGATAGAGTAATAGTCAACAAAAGTAGGAAAAATAAAAATAATAGTTTAAAAGAGGTAATTGATGAAAGACTAAAATTAATTGAGAAATCTATGATAGATAACAGTTTGGCAGAATTAAAAAGAAAGATGGAAATATTAAATTCACCTTTAGATATAGACAGGGAAAAAGAAATAACAGTTTTAAATACTACTAAGTCATCAGATAATGAGAAAACTGACAGACATGTTAAACATATTATTTGTCATAAATGTAAAGAATATGGACATATTAAAAAACAATGTGCTAGACAGAATAAAATTGCTAAACAAATTAGTAAATTAGAATTTGAAAAAGATACAATAGATGAATTAATGGAAATATTTAATATTAGTCAAAAAGAAATATATCGAGTAAAGAAAAAGGAAGAACTAAAATCAATCAACCCACTTAAAGTTAATAAAAGAAAAGGAAAACAAAAAGACATAATAATGAAATTGATAGATAATCTACCTAATCAAGACAAAAAAGACTATTTACTAAGTCTGAAAGAATCTATAGACATACCTATTGCCTGTATTAGATGTAAGAAATATGGACACCATGTTACAGAATGTAGAAAACAAAAAAACAAAAAACAAAAAAACAAAAAAACAAAAAAAAAAAAAAAGACAAGCAAGAAAAGATAGAAAAGAAAAAAGATAATGAAGAGATAGAATCAGTAACTTTACAAGATTTAATGACAGAAGCAAAAATACTCAAACAAGAAATCAAAGATATTAAAGAAGAAAATCACATATATATAAATGAAGGGAATATTGCAGAAATAATAAATTTAAAAGAATTATCTAAACCCCCACTTTTATTAGAAAAAGACAATGGTAATAAACAAAATTTCTTGAGCTTAATTGACAGAGTAATCTTCCAAAAATGGTATACAGAAATTACTTTAGTAATTAATAAAGAATTTTCCTTGACAGAAATTGCTTTAATAGACTTAGGTGCTGATATGAACTGTATACAAGAAGGAGTAGTACCTTTAAAGTATTATGAAAAATCATCTGAAAGATTAACCCAAGCTAATGGAGAAAAGCTAATAATTAATTATAAAATACCTAATGTCCACATATGTAATGATGGAGTATGCTTTGAAACAGTTTTTGTTTTAATTAAAGATCTTTCTTCTAAAATCATTCTAGGAAATCCCTTCATGGCTTTACCTTACCCCTTTTTAACGACAGAAGAAGGAATTAAAACTAATGTGTTAGGAAAAGACATACTTTTTAAATTCATCTTGCCACCTATCTCGAAAGAAATCTATTCCCTTGATAACATTTCCATAATAAAGGAAATTGATAGAAAAAGAATTGACAGAAAGAATAGACATTTAGAATCTTTAAAGACAGAAATAATATACAAAAGAATTACTGATCAATTAACAGACCCTATACTACATCATAAAATAAAATCATTCAGACAACAAATTGAGGCAGAAATTTGTTCTAATCTCCCCACCGCCTTTTGGCACAGGCATCGACATATAGTACAATTACCTTATGAAAAAGACTTCAATGAAAGACAGATACCTACTAAGGCTAGACCAATACAAATGAATAATGAATTATTAGAACACTGTAAAAAAGAAATTGAAGATCTTTTAAATAAGGGTTTAATCAGAAAAAGCAAGTCTCCTTGGAGCTGTGCTGCTTTTTATGTTAACAAACAGGCAGAATTGGAACGAGGAGTTCCAAGATTAGTTATAAATTATAAACCTTTAAATACAGCATTACAATGGATAAGATATCCTATTCCTAATAAGAAAGATTTACTTGACAGACTTCATGAAGCAACCATATTTTCTAAATTTGATATGAAAAGCGGATTTTGGCAGATACAGATAGATGAGAAAGACAGATATAAAACTGCTTTTACAGTTCCTTTTGGTCATTATGAATGGAATGTTATGCCTTTTGGATTAAAAAATGCACCAAGTGAATTCCAAAATATAATGAATGATATATTTACACCTTTTACAGAATTCTCAATTGTCTATATAAATGATGTGTTAATTTTCTCTAAATCAATTGATGACCATTGGAAACATTTAGATATATTTGTCAAAGTAATTAAACACAATGGATTAGTTGTTTCAGCCACTAAGATAAACTTATTCCAAGATAAAATTCGATTTCTAGGACATAATATTTATAAGGGAACCTTAAGCCCCATTGATAGAGCCATTCAATTTGCATATAAATTCCCAGATGAAATAAAAGATAAAAATCAGTTACAAAGATTTCTTGGTAGCCTAAATTATGTTTCAGATTATTTTCAAGGACTAAGAAAAATATGTAGACCCTTATATAAAAGGCTAGAAAAGAACCCCCCCTGCATGGACAGACAAACATGCTATGATAGTTCGACAGATTAAAAAATATGTTAAACAACTCCCTTGCATTGTTATTCCTTCACCCCATGCTTTTAAGATTGTTGAGACAGATGCTTCAAACATAGGTTATGGTGGAATCGTAAAACAAGTAACAAAAGATGATACTAAAGAACAAATTGTTAGATTCCATTCTGGCTCCTGGACAGCTACCCAGTAGAACTACAGTACTATTAAAAAAGAAATTTTATCTATTATATTGTGTGTTTCAAAATTCCAAAATGACCTTTTTAACCAAAAGTTTTTAATCCAAGTTGACTGTAAAAGTGCTAAAGAAGTTTTACAGAAAGATGTTCAAAATCTTGTTTCCAAACAGAGTTTTGCAAGATGGCAGGCTATTTTAAGTGTTTTTTATTTTGATATTGAATATATTAAAATGGAATCTAATTCTATTCCTGATTTCTTAACCCGTGAATTTCTACAGGGAAGATGAGCTCCCCTGCAGAAAAGAGCAACTCCCCAAAACCCAGATCTAGACAATCTTATGCTGCTCCACCGATCCCTCCTTCCCCTAGTAGATTTCTCCCTTGTCCCTCCTTCAACTCACCTAGTTTCTCTTCAAACAGACCCCAAGAAAGAACCCCAATACCCTGTAGCCCAAACCCTTTCCAATCACTTTCTCCAAGCTCCAATCCAACATCTAAACAGTCTTATGCCATGCCCTCAACTCCTCCTCCCTTAACTCCTCCTCCTTTAAAAACACCATTTAACATAGTTGCCTCTTCCTTCCCTCCGTTAACCTCTCCCTCTAAAAAATCAACAGATAGACCATCTACCTCTCAAACTCAAACCCAAACCCCAAGAGAAGATCACAATGTTGAACTCCCAAAAAATTCTTGGAATTTTATTTTATGGATTGAAAGAGAATACCAACATATTACAGATCCCCTCTCACTAGTTAGACAGCTACTACCCCCAGGATGGGAGCACCCTAAGATAGAAACATTAAAGACCCAGACATTCTATGAGTTTATTTTAGTTGACACAGACTCAATCCTAGTTACACACATGCCTTGCTCCCAAGACCCAAACAAAATTGGTTATTCTAAAGTAGTGATAAAACAGATTCTCACCCCTTCCCAGTGGAGGGCAGAGCCCTAGATTCCCAGAAAATTTTCTCATCCCTTTGAGCCTCAGTTCTTTAATTATTATGACTATATGGAAGTGTGGGACAGATTCCTTTTATTCCAAAATAGTATTCACAGGCACACTTGGTTTTTCCGATTTGATATGTATAGAAAGAAAGACATGATGGTACCTAGATGGTTTATTGACTGGTGGATTTCTTATGGCCCTGAAGCTATGATTCTTCCTCCTGATCTCCTCAAAGCCTATGAAAGTTTCAAGAAAGAACCAAACATACAGCATCTTAAAGATTTTCCACATCTTTTACAGTTCTTTTACAGGTTTCCAGATCTCCCATGGATCATCAGATGGGAATACAAGATAGAAAAGCATCCTCAGTATCCTTTTCCCATGCTCACCAGGAAGTTTAAATTAAAATGGTGGAATAAGTTTAATTTTGATCATATTTGCCAAGAATTGCAAAAAAGGACTTCTCCCTCCCAAATAGAAAATCCTAATTTCTTTTTAGAAAAAAACCAAGTCCAGTGTCAGCTTGCCTCCGTCTCAGACAAAAGACAGCTTAAAAAGCAATTGCTTGAAGCTGCATCACAAATATCAGATGATGAAGATGACACAGTAATGGAATCATCCTCCCCAAACTACAGGACTCATCTAGAAGCATTTCAAGATTCCCAAGACCCCTATGATATGTGACAGATAAGTGATAGATAAGATAAAAGGACAAAATACTATTCACAAGCAAGCAGACAAAAAAAAATCTAGAGAGATATTTGACAAGATATTAATTGCACGCATACTCCGACCGATTTTCCATAGATATTCTGACAGATTCCACAAGATCAGATAGACTACTGTTCAAGATTTACTTTTACTGTTCAAGATTCCACAAAGATTGTACCGACAGATTAACTTGAGTTCACTTTACTTAACTCAGGTTACTTTTGAAGCTTACCATGGGTCACTTCATCGATAAAATGACAAACTCCGAAGACAGAAGACAGGTCCAATTCTCAGGTTCAAGTTTTAGGTTCAAATTTCAGATCCAATTCCAAGTTAAAAGCTTAGGTTCAAGATAGTTCTCTCTTTTCTCAGAAAGACTTTTGTAATCCTTTCTCTAGTAACCCTTTCCTTCCAGACAGATAATCTTGCAACCCTTTCCTAGTTTTACTTTGTAATCTTATAACCTTTCAGACAGTGTTTTATTTTCAAGCTTGTATCAAAGACAGTTTGTTTTCAAGTTTAATCAAAGACAGAAGTATTTTCAAGTAAGATTTTATAGTCTCTGTTTTCATATTTCATACTCTGTTTTAACTTATTTTTTAATATATCTATTTTGCTATTTTCTTCTTTATCATCTATTTTATCATTGTTTATGCTTCTATATTACTGCTGTGCTCTCTCTTGCGTGGGGTTGTGGCTAGTTCTCTTTAATTTATATCACCACATACTGAAGTTCAAGAAGAAAATCCTGGAATACATTAGTTGAACATTGGTAATTGATAACTGAAGCCACAGAGCCACTATGGTTAGTTTTTGTGAAGAAATTTACAGTCGCTCCTCAGAGTCATAAATGGAGTTTGTGTAGAGAATTTATGATAGAAGAGTCTGAGAGTGCTTGAAGCTCTTTGTGTGGTCACGACCATAAGTTCTACGCAATGTAACATTAGAATTAAGGGTTTTTTTTCTATCATAAACATTAATTGTAAATAGTGAAACTTTCCTTTGGGGGTGTGTTTTTTCCTTTGAATGTCGTGCATAGGTCTTTCAGGTCGTCAACAAATTACTATATATATTCTTTACTTATAACATTTTATATTTTTTTCTGATTTGTTGTTGTTGCTGTTAATCATAAATCAATATATCATAATTGATTAACCTAATAGATCGACTTAATTTTGTTAAAATAAAACAAAGGGGTCTAAACTGTACTCTCAAGTGCATTGGCATGTTACATGTATATATGAAGGAGACCAGTACGTACAGAGACAAGTTTCTATTGGGATGTAACTAGTCTAATAACACAATGGGATAATTGAGGTCCACTGTAAGGTGCATGGAGCAGATCTAGACTGCTGTGAACATCATTCAGAATAGTAATTGGATATCCTAGAATATAAAAACAGGACTCAGCTATGTAAAAGATCTATGGTCCCCTCTTCGAGCATCTAGGCTTTGTACATCTCTAAACGACTTTTCTTCTGACCAAAACAGAGTAGACAGCTTTTCATTTAACCGTTTGGGTTTGCAAAGACAATGCTTGCCTTTAATGGAATTGTTGGTGGGCATCAAATATTAATGGAAGAAGTCATTGTCCCAACTGGTACAGAGTCTTTACTCTTTAGGATATACCGTCACTGGAAGGGTATACAATCATCGGAATATATAGAGCCAATAACGGCAAGAAAGAAAAACTACTCGTTACACTTGAGAGACCAACCAGTGAGTTGGTCAAATCAGATGATAGTGATGAGAGAATAATTTCGTGTGGTAGGTGTATCAGATTTTTCATTCCTTTATAACTAGAACTAAGTTAAGGTATTATAGTTCACCAAAAAAAAAAAAAAAGTTGAGGTATTATATATACTGAGGGTGTAGTATAGAGACAAAGTTTCTCTAATAAGTCCATAGCTTTTTTGCCACCATTTTGATATAATAAATTGTGAGTGTTTGCCTATCACTTTCACATGAGTCGATTATTTTTTCTCCGTCATTTACAGTATGCTACATCAAAGTTGTGAGCCTTGTGGCAAAAAAATAATTATGATCCCAAATTTTCTTTAAAAGGTCGATGACAGTCATTTAGAATTTATTTGTCACCATACTTTGATCTAAGGTCAAGCCTCCCTTTATTTTTGTGGGTTTGGCTTGTGTCTAGTATTCCTCTATTCACCACATGGGTACAGCATGTTTAGTATTCCTCTAAACACCACAAGGGTATGACAAATATCCTAAAATGATCATATATTAGCCTTATAAACAAAAGTCTCACCTAATTTCTGTTTGCTCACTTTGTTATAATGGCAAATAAATTCCACCGCAAAAGTGATGTCACAGAAGTTACAAGAAAACAAACACGTTACTTTCTGAATGAAAAAAGAAACTAAACACGTTAGCTTCTAAATGAAAACCTCGAATCCACGAAGGGTCCCTTGAGTCCACAAGGTGATAAGGTCCTAGAATCCACCAGAGAAAAAAAAAAATAGACAAAGTCTGTATTTTTATAAATCTAAAAACTGAATTATCCTGAAGGCTACAATATGTTTAAATAGTAAAAGAAACCCTAGAGCAGCTATGGAAAGGCCTAGAAACCCTAATCTATGCTAATCACATTATTATGTGGCAAAATAGTGATTTTTGCCAAAAATAGCAAAATTTAGATAATTGTGAAAATTGAAAATACTGTCTCTAAGAGACATCCCAAAACAAACAAGGCATTATTCTAACTTTTAAAGTTATTAAAGAAAAACAAATATTACTGTAAATGGCAAAAACATTGTTTTCGGGGCTTTAACGAAGGAATTTGCCTAAATTTAGGCAACGCTCATCATGAGTCTGTATGAGAATGTTTTTTCCCTTCAACATGCCAAATTTCATGCAATTTTGACATTGTTGCCCCCAATGGCCTCTACTAGCACCCCCCTTTGATCTTGCGTTGTGACTTTCAACATCCTGCTATTCTAGGAAGGCATGTACAATCTATTCTGCATCAAAATGATTAGGCAAACGTTACTAAATGCAATATATTACTCCCTTAATGTGTCCAATGATGAAACTAGAGCATGAAACCCTAATGCTTTAGGATTTTGGTCATAGAATGTGGTTAAGCATGAAGGTAATGAAAATATATGAGGTTAGTAAAAGTAAAGAAACTTATAGTTTGATAATATGAATTTGAAAAGAAAACCTACTTGAAATGCCTCCAAAAGTTCATATATATATAAATAAGCAATTATAATCTCTTTATGTCACATTATGGAAAACAATAATGAAAAAGACACTTCTTCGGGTATTTTTATGGTGCACATTTTAATTAGAATCTATATGAAAACTATAACCATAGACAGAGTGGAATGCTACCAAGGGTGTAATCGTTTTGGTTCGGGCGATTTTTTTGTGTTTGGCCAACTGAAACCAATCGAAATAATTAGGAATCAATTGGTTTCGGTTTTATTGCAGTTTTGGTCGGTTTGAAAAGGAAGCAAGAAAACTTAGAAAAGTGAAGTGTACCCATTAAAGGTGTTGGAATATGCAATGTGAAATAAAGAAATTTAAGCAAAATATTACAGAAGAAGAAGCCCCAGCAGGCTAGATGGTACTCTCATGATATATATTAGAGACAGACAAAGAAAAAGAAAGGATAGAAATAAAAGAGAAGAATCATACCATGAGAGACGCAGAGGCCGGTGTGAGTAGTAGTCGTGGAGGTCGGAGTGTGGAGGCCGGCAGCAGATGTGAAATGATGACTGATGGAGGCCGGTGTGTGTGAGAGGGAGTGATGAAGGCTGCGTGAAAGAGAGAGAGAGAGTGAGGGAGGTGTGAGTGTGAGAGAGATGGAGGCGTGAATGTCAGGTATGGTTTCTAATTAATTTAAGTTTATTAGGTTAATCTAATGGGTTTTAAATAGCCATGTTTAAAAAGATAAAATCATTAGGCTGTGTTTGTTTTGGCTTCAAATGGTTTCTGGAAATCATTTTCCATAAAATAGGCTGTTTGGGTGCGCAAGGAAAATTGGGTCAAACGGAAAATCATTTCCGTTGACCGTAAATAGGCCTTCTAATTACGGAAAACCATTTCCATTTCTATTTTACCTTCAATTCACTTACGAAAAAGAGAGAAAGAGAGAGAGAAAGAAGGACCAGATGCGCAACAGGGAGAAAGAGAGAGAGAAAGGACTCAGACGCGCACCCAGACCGCCGTCGTTGTCCCCTCCATGCGACGGTGAGAGAGACCGATCGCACCCCACCGAAGACCGATCCACCCAGACCGATCGCACCCCACCAAGATCGCATCACGCTCTTCGACGTCGCCTGCGAACCCCGAGCTCCAGTCCGACGATCGCACGCACCAGATCGCACCGGTCTCGTCGATCGCAACACCGCGCCGATCACACCGCGCCGCTCGATCTGGCCGCTCGATCTCGCCTCCGCTCGATCTCGTCGTTTCCCATGACCGATCTCATCGCCCATGACCGATCTCTCCCTTTCCATCCATTTTTGATCACTCTCTCGTCCTCGCTCTCTCAGTTTGACCGAATGTGGATTTGATTGAATGGAGTTGTTGTGATTTTGTTTTTTGAAGTTTATACGTTGAAATTTCTATTATAAAATTTGTTTGGGAACTGAGAAAATGGGTAAGAAAATGTGAGAAAGTGTAGGAAAATAGCATTTTCAGTATGCAACCAAACACATGAAAATATTTTGTAGAAAATTTTTCATAATGCAGCCAAACACTCAGAAAATATTTTCCTTTCCCGAAAATACCATTTCCGGAAAATATATATTTTCCGGAAAATATTTTACGGCAACCAAACACAGCCTAAAATGAAAAGCCAAGGCCGGATGGATCTTATGATTTTGATCAAATAAAATGAAAAGCCAATGCCCAAATGTTTTAAAATAAAATGATAGAGGCCCAAAGCACATATAAACTAACGATGGCTCAAAGCAAAGAATATATAAACTGAGGCCCAAAGCCCCAAATATTTACAAACATTATATTATATATTTAATATAAAATATTATATAATAGTATATTTGGTTTGGTTTCGGTCGGTTCGGTGCATGAAAATATGCCACCAAAAACCAAACTGAAAATTTCGGTTTTTAATATAATAAAACCGATACCGAACCGTAATTTTGGCAACAATTTGGTTGGTTTGAAGCAGTTTTTTGGGTTTCTTGTTTTTTTGTACACCCCTAAATGCTACTTCTCATCACAAAGTGATGCGAAAGGCATCTAATTTTGGAGAAACATACTTCAAATGAAAGCTACTTGCATTGTAAAGAAGGAGAGAGAAATAAAACCAGGAAAATTATTCTAGTTGATAATTCAGTGGGTCCGAAACTTTTGGTTTTGGATCACTTCAAAGGAAAATCGAATTGGACGTTGGTCCAAAGATAGAAACTCGAAAGATTCAGCTAACATTATTGGCCTAAACACAATTTGGAATCCATTCTCTTCATCCATCTAGTATGAATAGCTTCTGAACCCACCTTCCTTCTAAGGTCCTCCTATTACTCTCTCTCTAGAAAAATAATAATAATAAATTCAGAACTGCTTATCTACTGTCATGGACAACAGAAATGATCAGTCGTCAGAGACAAGGTTCTCTCTCTCTCTCTCTCTCTCTCTCTCTCTCTCTCTCTTAGTTTCAATAACTTAATGTAAAAACGTTAAAACTAGGTCTCTTTGTAGTTTGTGGAGAATTTCTTTTCAATATTTGATTCATGTTAGTTGACGGAAGCCATTTGTTGCTTGTTTTAAATGATAATTGTTGATCCCTAAAGTTCTCTCGTTTATAAAAAAATAAAATAAAATAATATATATATATATATATATATATGAAATAAATATTGATCTCAGATCAACTTGTATATATATATATATATATATATATGAAATAAATATTGATCTCAGATCAACTTGAAATTTTGCAAACATAGAGAATATAAAAAAAAATGTAACCAACTAGTGAATTTGTCAAAACTCGCATGCAATGAAAAAAATATTAAACAATGTAACTTTAAGTAAAATTGCACCATTTAATATTTTTTCATTACATCTAAATTTTGACAAATCTACCGTTAGACTATATTTTATTCTTATACTCTCCATGTTTGCAAATTTTCAAGAAAATCATATATCAATAACTATATTATCAATCAAATGTTAAATTTCAAGTTTTTGTAGTTTAAAATTATACATAAAATATGAATTTATGGTAAATAATATCTAATTGTCACAAAATTTGACAAATCTACCGTTAGACTATATTTTATTCTTATACTCTCCATGCTTGCAAATTTTCAAGAAAATCAAATATCAATAACTATGTTATCAACCAAATGTTAAATTTCAAGTTTTTGTAGTTTAAAATTATACATAAAATATGACTTTATGGTAAATAATATCTGATTGTTACAAAATTTGACATACATATTAAGAACATATAAAACATGTAATCATTAATTATAGAATGGTGTATCATTATTTAAAATTACATTAGGTGTAACTTGAACCAAACTCATTTATATATACATACACATTATTAGAACATAGTTTTAAAAATTGCACAAGACTACTTGTCTATATAACCAAAATATAAAAACAGTTGGAAATCATTCTAATCGCAACCAAACAAACCAGTCCAACAAATCTATACGTATCATATCATATAGAAAACATTTTGTATTAGAAGTACTTATAAATCGTATAATACACAAGTGTGCATTGTATTGTAAAATTGTACGTATCATACAATATAGATATGTAGGTTTAAAATTGGTTTTTTTGTGTGTGTTAAAATTTGTGCTTTTATTTTAGTCCAGCAAATTGTTAGATTTGTTTTTAACACATAATTAATAGGCTATTTAATTAAGCTCAATAAAATAACATATCCATGAGCTTTTCTTTTTCCTTACAAACTTTGGAGTACAAACTTGACACTTCACTTTTTTTTTTGCAAAATTTTTTCTATACTATGATGAAAGGGAAAATGAAAATATAATTTAAAGAAAAATTATTTTTATTTCTGTTAACCTCAAAGTTATTAAGTGAAAATTTAATTATTTTTATTATTATTATTATTGTTATAAGTCTAAGAAGCTAGAATAACAAGAAGAAATCTAAAGAAAAAATTATTAAAATAAAACAACAAAGAGAGATAATAAATGTCGTTGATGATGATGATGAATTTCGAAGAAAATGTCAATAAATAAATAATTTCGCAAAGTGATGAACATAATGATAATATTGACTTAGATAGAGTTAATTAGGCATCATGATAAATATCATCAAAAAAAATATATATTATTTTGGCTCATATGTCATGTATTATTACTTTTGAGTTTAGTTAATTTTTTAATTTTTTTATGGGAGTTTAATCAATTTGAATGTGTATATTATTATAAACATATTAATTTTATTAATTTTATTAGCTTTGTTAAATCTTATTATACAAGTGATCATAATTTAATCATTAGTTGAATATTTTTTGAATTTATAACGAATATATATCATTTATGTATGTATATTTATTAGTTTTTCTATAAATTTTATTAGGTTTTTGTGTATCTTAAAATACAAAATATAATTCACAATATAGAAAAATCAATTCACAATACGATTTATGTTTTAACAGTTATAGTTCCAATTATCTTATCAAAAAAAAAAAACTCAATTCCAGTTATCATTGATTTCATTGATCATTCAAAGCGTGTTGCTTGATGCCCATGCCTAAGTCAAGGGTCTCCCTCTCTCAAACACAAACACACACTGTCAAGCACCAAGCATGTCATACACCATCGACTTACAAAGAAAGTGTTGAAGCAAGCCAAGAAGATTAATGCTATGGTTGGAAGTTTGGAGGGAGAGGAGAGTAGAGAGGAATGGTTATCTTCCACCTTACTTGAATATTCTTAAAATTAAGTAAGGAGGAGGGGAATAATTAGCATTTTCACAGTTTGTAATTTTGGTTAAAAGTAGTTAGAACCCCTCCAAACCCCTCCAAATCCCTCCTCCTCCTCACTTCAAAAAACATCCAAATAAGGTAATTTAACTTGCACTCCTTCCCTCTACTCTACTCCCCTCTACTTCTTATCCATCCAAACAAGCGATAAAGTACTAGGGCTAGCTAGTGGACTAGTGTTTGGCTACAAGTATTGACTTGTTTGACTAGAGGGATTGGTTCAATTGGTTACAAGGTTGGTGAAACTAATTTGAGAATTGGATGGCTCTGTCCTAAGTTTTATTTGTACTTTGTTTATGTTTTTTCAATAAATTAGATATTATTTATTGATTTATTCTATATTATTTTCTATTTGCCTTATAAAAATGTGAATTCACATTTGAATGTTGTTTAAATTTCTTTAAATTTTTTAGTCAATGTTGTTAGTTTTAAAATTTTGAAAATCTATATATTTTTATTACAATTTAACCTTAAGTCAAACCTTGATCCAATCTTAAAACTTTAAACCTCTTCTTTTTCAAGTTAACAGTTTGGGTTTTAAAACCCCGGATCAAGGTGTAAATCAAATATAAATCTCTTAAATACATGATCCTTGCAAGGATTGAAGCAAATGTGTTGGGATTTAGTGAAATAGGTTGATGATGATAGCTAGAGAAAAAAATTGGCGTGAGTTGCTACAACAGAGCTCAAACACTTACAAAGAAAAACGTTTTTAATTTTATTTCTTGAAGACTACTATAAATCGTTGTCTTCCATGCGTAAAACATTAGCCAACTATGCATTTTTATACTGGTGCTTGTTCACAGCACAATAAAGTAGAGTTAATTAAATAGTTACTTGGTTTCTCAACAAAAAAAAAAAATATATATATATATATAATATAGTTACTTAAACTTCATTTATTACTTTACTAACTTAAGGTAGCTGAAAATACACTAACTTCAACATTCTCCCTTAATGCATTCTCCGTCAAAATCCAAGCATATCCTTTTAAGTGAAGAAATTTTTCCTTGGCAAGTGCCTATATATGTTAAAATGCCAGCAATTCGGTCATTGGTCTTGTAATCTTCAATCTTATCACATTGTTTTCAACTATTTCTACAATAAAGTGGTATTTCATGGATAATGATGTCTAGACATTTTGTAGTGGCCACTCAAGTTTCAATAAGTGAAAATTTTATAAATGTCCCATCTTCTTTCACTAACCTTTTTTTTTTAAAGAAGATTCTTTCACCAACTTGTCACTGGTTTGCAAAGTGGTTGTTACAGATTTGCATCCCAACATCTTGAATCTTCTAAGAATATTTTCAGTATATTTCTTTTTGACTAAATTTCCATCTATTGTCATGGCATATCTACATTCCAAGAAAAAGATAAATAAAGTAATCTCAAACCATCAATCTCATAATAGTCTCCATCATAACCTTATTCTAATACCAAGGAGATAACCTCGAACCCACAAGGAATTGTTCAAATCCACGAGAATTCCTTAAATCTACAAGATAGTTTGGAATCCAAGAAAAAAGAGAAACAAACTATTTATATTTTTATTAAATTGAATATGAATTGTCTTGTAGGCAATAATATGCTTAAATAGTAAAAGAAGCCTTAAGGTGGCTAGAAAAATGCCCACAAAACCCTAATTAGTGCTAATTATGAAATTATGTGACAAAATAGTAAATTTTACCAACCCCAAAAAAAAAAAGATTATAAAGCCCAAACGAAGGAATTTACCCAAAAAATACTGTCACTCAGCACCAAATTAAGAAATCTAAAGTACCTTTAATCTTAATAATAATATACAACACGACCTCACTTTCACTTTTATGTAAACTCTTTTGCCTAATATAATATAATTGATTTGGCTATACTATGCATGAGGCATTTGGTTGGGTTGATTTTAGGGATAATAGGAAAAAGTTAAGAGAATAGTAAAGAGGAAATAATAATTTTAATTTGTATGTTTGATTTGAAGAGAACGGAGGAAAGAAAATTGGTGAGACTTGAGAGTTTTAGTCCACTAAAAAAAAAATTCTCCCCAAATAGGGAGAAAATGGGAGAGAAAAGATGAGACTACCATTTCAGAAAAATTTGACCCCACGTTCTTGCTTTTTTCTTTTGGCTTGTGTTTGTGTTTTTTATCTTCTTCTTCTCTTTTCTTTCCTTTTCCATAACCCCCCCCCCCCCTTGCGGGGACTTCTTCTATTTCATCCCCTGTACAACCTCATACCGCTTTTGCCTCTTTCATTTTGGACAAAATTGTCCCCTGGGCAACAATCTCTCTTCTTCCCTCTTTTTTTTTTTTTTTTTNTTAGCATTTTCACAGTTTGTAATTTTGTTAATATGATATGGGTAAATTTGGTAATTCATTTGGTCAAGCATTTCTATACTCTACTCTCCCTCCAAATCTCTCCAATTTGGAAGAATTAAAAATGAGGAGTTAAAAGTAGTTAGAACCCCTCCAAACCCCTCCAAATCCCTCCTCCTCCTCACTTCAAAAAACATCCAAATAAGGTAATTTAACTTGCACTCCTTCCCTCTACTCTACTCCCCTCTACTTCTTATCCATCCAAACAAGCGATAAAGTACTAGGGCTAGCTAGTGGACTAGTGTTTGGCTACAAGTATTGACTTGTTTGACTAGAGGGATTGGTTCAATTGGTTACAAGGTTGGTGAAACTAATTTGAGAATTGGATGGCTCTGTCCTAAGTTTTATTTGTACTTTGTTTATGTTTTTTCAATAAATTAGATATTATTTATTGATTTATTCTATATTATTTTCTATTTGCCTTATAAAAATGTGAATTCACATTTGAATGTTGTTTAAATTTCTTTAAATTTTTAGTCAATGTTGTTAGTTTTAAAATTTTGAAAATCTATATATTTTTATTACAATTTAACCTTAAGTCAAACCTTGATCCAATCTTAAAACTTTAAACCTCTTCTTTTTCAAGTTAACAGTTTGGGTTTTAAAACCCCGGATCAAGGTGTAAATCAAATATAAATCTCTTAAATACATGATCCTTGCAAGGATTGAAGCAAATGTGTTGGGATTTAGTGAAATAGGTTGATGATGATAGCTAGAGAAAAAAATTGGCGTGAGTTGCTACAACAGAGCTCAAACACTTACAAAGAAAAACGTTTTTAATTTTATTTCTTGAAGACTACTATAAATCGTTGTCTTCCATGCGTAAAACATTAGCCAACTATGCATTTTTTATACTGGTGCTTGTTCACAGCACAATAAAGTAGAGTTAATTAAATAGTTACTTGGTTTCTCAACAAAAAAAAAAAATATATATATATATATATATATAGTTACTTAAACTTCATTTATTACTTTACTAACTTAAGGTAGCTGAAAATACACTAACTTCAACATTCTCCCTTAATGCATTCTCCGTCAAAATCCAAGCATATCCTTTTAAGTGAAGAAATTTTTCCTTGGCAAGTGCCTATATATGTTAAAATGCCAGCAATTCGGTCATTGGTCTTGTAATCTTCAATCTTATCACATTGTTTTCAACTATTTCTACAATAAAGTGGTATTTCATGGATAATGATGTCTAGACATTTTGTAGTGGCCACTCAAGTTTCAATAAGTGAAAATTTTATAAATGTCCCATCTTCTTTCACTAACCTTTTTTTTTTAAAGAAGATTCTTTCACCAACTTGTCACTGGTTTGCAAAGTGGTTGTTACAGATTTGCATCCCAACATCTTGAATCTTCTAAGAATATTTTCAGTATATTTCTTTTTGACTAAATTTCCATCTATTGTCATGGCATATCTACATTCCAAGAAAAAGATAAATAAAGTAATCTCAAACCATCAATCTCATAATAGTCTCCATCATAACCTTATTCTAATACCAAGGAGATAACCTCGAACCCACAAGGAATTGTTCAAATCCACGAGAATTCCTTAAATCTACAAGATAGTTTGGAATCCAAGAAAAAAGAGAAACAAACTATTTATATTTTTATTAAATTGAATATGAATTGTCTTGTAGGCAATAATATGCTTAAATAGTAAAAGAAGCCTTAAGGTGGCTAGAAAAATGCCCACAAAACCCTAATTAGTGCTAATTATGAAATTATGTGACAAAATAGTAAATTTTACCAACCCCAAAAAAAAAAAAGATTATAAAGCCCAAACGAAGGAATTTACCCAAAAAATACTGTCACTCAGCACCAAATTAAGAAATCTAAAGTACCTTTAATCTTAATAATAATATACAACACGACCTCACTTTCACTTTTATGTAAACTCTTTTGCCTAATATAATATAATTGATTTGGCTATACTATGCATGAGGCATTTGGTTGGGTTGATTTTAGGGATAATAGGAAAAAGTTAAGAGAATAGTAAAGAGGAAATAATAATTTTAATTTGTATGTTTGATTTGAAGAGAACGGAGGAAAGAAAATTGGTGAGACTTGAGAGTTTTAGTCCACTAAAAAAAAAATTCTCCCCAAATAGGGAGAAAATGGGAGAGAAAAGATGAGACTACCATTTCAGAAAAATTTGACCCCACGTTCTTGCTTTTTTCTTTTGGCTTGTGTTTGTGTTTTTTATCTTCTTCTTCTCTTTTCTTTCCTTTTCCATAACCCCCCCCCCCCCTTGCGGGGACTTCTTCTATTTCATCCCCTGTACAACCTCATACCGCTTTTGCCTCTTTCATTTTGGACAAAATTGTCCCCTGGGCAACTTATATGTTTTGGGTGTTTTTTTCATCCTTTTATTTTCTCTCATTTGTTTTGGTTTTTTGTACTTTTTTTTTTTAAGTGTACAATTTTTTTTATCTAATAGGAGTATTTATACAATTCTATTTTCTTTCCTTCTATTTTTCCTTTTCCTTCTCAACCAAATATATATATATATATATACATATCATCTTTCTAACCCTCAAACCAAACACAAACGAGGGAAAATTAAATCTTTTTTATCATTTCACTTTTCCACATCCTCCCACCATTTTCCCCCTTAAAACAAATCAAATCTTGCTAGTTGTTCCTCATAAGTTTCTTCAATAAAAGTTATTCAAAACGACAAATTTAACATATATCAAAGTAGAAAAAGAATCATTTCTTTTGTGCAGCCAACTAAAGCAACAAGTGCATGTATGGCACTATACACTAGTGTTTAATGTTGCAATTGGACCAAAAGTATAGTAGAAATCTATACGGTTGCACAAAATTGAAGAAATCTGTGTTGATTTGTGTAACACAGTCACAGTGATAAGAATCTAGAATTTGAGAAAGGTAAGCTCTATTTGTGAGATAAGAAAAGACTGACAGAAAAGAAAAGAAAATGAGAGAAAGATCAAGAACGAGAGAGAGATAAAGAAAGATATTTGACAAAAGAGAGAATCTGTATATTTTGTATTGAATGAATAACTTTGGGTATACAAGAGTATTTATAAGTCACTGAGCCTAACTAACAGCCTAACTATCATTCCACAATTTGTGGAACTTATAACAGAATTCATAACAGAATTATAACTGCATTTTGGCGCCAGTTGTAACAGCTTCAGTCCACAAGTAATGCGACATTGTTTCATCCTTCAGATGCTTAAATAATTATCACTTAAAATGATGCGCTGCATGTTTAAGTAAAACGGTGCGCTGTGTGTTTTAATCTTTAAATGAAACGGTGCGTTGCAGTGGTCATTTGAAGTTCATCTTCAACCTTCGCCCACTGTGTGTAAGTCAGCCATTGTCATCCTCCTTTGGTTTCTTCGAACTTGATTTACCATGAACATCAACATCCCCCCTCAAACAACTGGGGGAGGCATCCAACAGGAGTTTGCTGCGTTGAAGAAGAAAAGAAGGAGAAGGCAAGGGCTTAGTGAAGATATCAGCAAGGTTATCTTTGCCTGAGACAAAACGCACACATAAATCACGACGCAACACCTTTTCTCAAACTTAATGATAGTCAACTTCAATATGTTTCATGCGAGAATGAAAAACTGGATTTGCAGAGAGGGCAATGGCTAAAGCATTGTCACACCATAGAACAAGAACATGTGAGAGAAAAATGCGCAATTCCTTGAAGAGAATTTGCAGCCAAGAGACCTCTGCAACAGTAGTAGCTAGAGCACGGTACTCAGCTTCAGTGGAGGAGCGAGCAACAGTGGTCTGTTTCTTGGAAGACCAAGAAATAGGAGAAGGACCAAGAAACACAAGAAGCCCAGTTGTTGAACGACGATCAGAAAGATCATCGGCCCAATCCGCATCAGAGAATGCAGTAAGAGTGAGAGGGCCTGGAGTAAAGGAAATGCCATGAGAGAGAGTACCTCTGATATATCGTAACACTCTCTTAGCAGCTTCTAGGTGCACTATGGTAGGACAACTCATAAACTGACACAGTTGATGCACACTAAAAGCAAGGTTTGGGCGTGTGAAGGTTAGGTACTGAAGAGCACCAACCATGCTGCGAAATTCTGAAGGATCAGGAAGGACAACACCATCAGTAGGAAGCAAACGTGATGAAAGGCAGCAAGGAGTCTTGGTGGGCTTGGAGTTTTCCATGTGAAAGCGATGAAGTACCTCTGAAGCATACTTTGATTGAGAAAGGGTAAGACCAAATTGAGTTCTAGAGATTTGAACCCCCAAAAAATAATTGAGATCACCCAAGTCTTTGAGTTCAAATACAAAACTAAGGGCAGCAATCAGAGAAGAGACATGTGAAGAACTATTTCCTGTGATGATGATATCATCTACATAGAGAAGCAGATAGAGAATGGTGCTTTTGGACTGAAAAATGAACAGAGAGCTATCAGCAAAGGAAGCTTGAAATCCAAGATGAATCAAATGGAAGGTAAATCTCTCAAACCAAGCCCTGGGAGCTTGTTTGAGATCATAGAGAGACTTATGGAGCTTACAAACATAGGAAGGATGGGCTGCATCAACATAACCAGGGGGCTGTTGCATGTAAACATCCTCTTTAAGATAACCATGTAGAAAGGCATTGGACACATAAGCTGCTTCAATGGCCAATTGCAACTAACAGCAATTGAAAGAACCAATCTAACCGTGGCAGGCTTGACAACAGGACTGAAAGTTTCTGAGTAATCAATGCCAGCCTGTTGGTGAAATCCTTTAGCCACAAGTCTGGCTTTGTAACGAGCAATAGACCCATTGCTGTGAAGTTTGATCTTAAAGACCCATTTACAACCCACCAAATTAGCATGAGGAGGTGCAGGAACCAATGTCCAGGTCTGCTGCCTTTGTAAGGCCTGAAACTCTTCATCCATAGCAGTGCACCACACTAGAAATTTGGAAGCCACTTTATAAGTAGAAGGTTCAGTTTTGGTGTAATCCAAGATGGCTTTATAGCAAAGTTTAGGCTTAATAATACCACTCTTGGATCTAGTCTGCATTGGATGCTAATTAGGCACAGTAACAGCAGGAAGAGAAGGTGGTAATGATGGTGAAGTATCAGGTGAGGAAGCAGGTAATGAAGCATCAGTAGGAGGTGGTAGAGAATCAGAATATGGAGGATTAGTGATGATGTGAATAGGAGAGTGTGATAGTGTAGGAGGGGAAGTAGTGACAGGAAGTGTAGTGGGAGGGCTGGATGAATATGGGCCTAAAATGGAGGGCTGATTTAAAGCATGAAGATAAAGCAGGTTAGACAACCAGAGAGCATGAGACAGAGATGAAGGTGAAGAGAGTGCTAAAGAGGGAGAAGAGGAGGTAAGTATGGGAAATTTGGATTCATTAAATAAAACATGCCTAGAAACATAGAGAGTATGAGTGGAGAGATCAAGGCAGAGATATCCCTTTGATCTAGGAGAGTAGCCTAAAAACAAACATTCCTTGGTTCTGGGATCAAGTTTGTGAGAGGTGTAGGGTCTAAGGAGAGGGTAACATGCACAACCAAACACTTTAAGTTGGGATAGGTCAGGTGAGGAAGAATATAATTTGGACCAAGGTGATGTAAAACCAAGAACAGAAGTGGGAAGAAGGTTGATCAAAAAAACAGTAGTAAGGATAGCATAAGACCAGTAAACAGTGGGCATTGAGGCTTGAGACAGAAGAGTAATGGTTGTCTCAACAAGATGCCTATGCTTCCTTTCAACAAGGCCATTTTGTTGTGGAGTGTAAGGGCAGGAGAGTTGATGATTAATACCATGTTGAATTAGAAAAGACTTGAAGGCAGAAGAGGTGTATTCACCACCACCATCTGACCTTAAGGTTTTGATCTTAGTAGAAAATTGTGTTTCAATCATGGCTTTAAACTCAATGAACTTTGAAAAGACTTCAGATTTGGACTTAAGAAGATATAACCAAGTGAACCTAGTGAGATGATCAACAAATAGGACATAATAACGAAAACCATCAACAAAAACCACAGGGGCAGGACCCCACACATCAAAATGCACCAACTCAAAAGGAGAAGAAGCAACAAACATAGAATTTGGAAAGGGTAACTTGTGCATTTTACCATATAAGCAATGAGTACAAGATTGAACAAAAGGAGTACACTTAGTCATAGCAAATTTTGCATTAGGGAAGACAAACTGAAGGACTTGATCATTTGGATGACCAAGCCTTCTGTACCACAAGGTTTTATTGACAACAACAGAATTTGAAACAGTGTTGCAGACTTTAGAAGATAAAACTAGATGTGAGGCTTGAAGAGGATAGATAGGATAAACTCCATCTTCACTCTTGCCTTGGTAGAGGACCTTCCCCGTGTCCAAAGCCTGAATGGATAAGAGATTCTCATCAAAATAACACCAGCAATAGTTGTCATGACAGATTTTATGGACAGAGGCCAGATTAGAGGAAATAGAAGGGACCCTAAGAACATTATTCAATTGAAGAGTGGAATAAGGTGAAGGAAGAAGAGTTTTACCTATGTGTGTGATGGGTAGATTCTGTCCATTACCAACTGTCAAATGATCTTGACCACCATAGGGCTGAGGAAAGCTGAGATGATTTAGATTGGCTGTGACATGATCCGTAGCAGCACTATCTGCCAGCCAAGGTTGCTCCTATGCAAGGCAAGCATTTGAAGCAGTGGCCATGGCAGCGAGTTTAATGGGTGGATGTTTGCCTTGATAGGCATAATCCATCCTATGATAGCAATCAATTGCTATATGACCAAGTTTACCATAGATTTGGCAAGAAGGTCTGTCTGATCTAGGAGCTGAAGAACCAGGATTTGACTGATGTGATTGGAAGGGAGGAGTAAAAGGATTGTACTGGTTGTACTGAGGAGAGTGATAACTACCTCTGCCTCCTCTTCCACCTCTATTGTTGAAGTTACCTCTGCCCCTTCCTCTATTGAACTGGTTTTGATTGAAATTTCCACTTGGTTTGGGAGTAGTTGCAGCCATTGCAAATATTGAGTCTTTAATATTCAATCCATCATTTAAAGACTCCTCTTCTGCATTGAGCATAGTTGATAATTCATCAAAACTCAGCTTAGTATTCCTGGTTCGTATTGCTGACCTAAAGGCATTGAACTCCTTGGGAAGCCCTTTAAAGGTTATATGAAGTAACTCCTCATCATCAATTGTCACACCAACTGCAAGTAGCTTATCTCTCACCACTTTAATCTTCTGCAAGTAAACATCAACAGAATCTGCTCCCTTCTTAAGGTTATGAAGATCACCCTTAAGGTTCATGACATTAGATCTAGAAATTGAAGAAAATCTATTCTCCAATACCTTCCAAACCTCCAAAGCAGAGGTACACCCAACTGTGAGTGCTAAAACTGATGGTGAGAGTGTAGAACTGATAAAAGTCAGTAAGGCTTTCTCCTTTGATCTCCAAAGTGTATATTATGGATTAACAATTGCAGTATAGGCACCACTCAGATCTTTGAGAAACTTCTCTGGAATCATTTGTGGCTCTTCGAGTAACTCAAACAAAGAGTAAGTCTCCAAAATCATTGAGATTTGGTATTTCCAAACGATATAGTTGGAATTTTCTAGTTTGATTGTCACCATATTTGACATATTTGAGAGAAGGAGGAGAGGCTGGTTCATTACATTCATTGTAGAACTAGAGGTTGTTGAAGAAGTAGCATTTGAACTTGAAGATGCCATGGATGAGTTTTGTACAAGAATTTCAAGAATCTCAGGCTCTGATACCATGAAGAAATCTGTGTTGATTTGTGTAACACAGTCACAGTAATAAGAATCTAGAATTTGAGAAAGGTAAGCTCTATTTGTGAGATAAGAAAAGACTGACAGAAAAGAAAAGAAAATGAGAGAAAGATCAAGAACGAGAGAGAGAGAGAGAGAGAGAAAGATATTTGACAAAAGAGAGAATCTGTATATTTTGTATTGAATGAATAACTTTGGGTATACAAGAGCATTTATAAGTCACTGAGCCTAACTAACAGCCTAACTATCATTCCACAATTTGTGGAACTTATAACAGAATTCATAACAGAATTATAACTGCATTTTGGCACCAGTTGTAAAAGCTTCAGTCCACAAGTAATGCGACATCGTTTCATCCTTCAGATGCTTAAATAATTATCACTTAAAATGGTGCGCTGCATGTTTAAGTAAAACGGTGCGCTGTGTGTTTTAATCTTTAAATGAAACGGTGCGTTGCAGTGGTCATTTGAAGTTCATCTTCAACCTTGCGCCCACTGTGTGAAAGTCAGCCATTGTCATCCTCCTTTGGTTTCTTCGAACTTGATTTACCATGAACATCAACAAAAATATCCTTTGGCGGTGAATCTTTCCTTGTGCTTTTGCATGGATCCATCAAGTTTGACCTATGTTTTTAAACCCATTTTACTCCAATGATGTCTCTATCATGAGGCTGGTTAACTAACTCCCATGTCTTATTATTGCCGATCATCTTCATTTCCTCTTTCATAACTTTCACCCAAACATCTTGCTTCTTCAAAATCATCTAGTTCAATAACTGAAAAATTACACATTTCATAGACATCTCTCAAGCTTCTAAACTTTCTTGGAGGAGCTCTAATGATGATAACTTGGGGTATGATGGTTCTAATCTTTAAGTTGATTGGAGATTGCAACAGTGAAAGTTCTTCATTGTCTTCTCGGCCTGATTGGTGTTATGCGTCTTCTTGATCTGCTTTAGAAAAGAGAGGTAATCTCTGCAATTCTTTCCAATTCCAAGAAACTTCTGTTGAGAATACGTCATACATCTTGTTAGAAATACTGAATAATTGTATTGTATTTCATCATGAAAGAATGTACATAGGTGCCTTTATATAGGAGGCATATGTGTGCAGTACAAGTAAATATGTGTACTATACAAATAACCTAACTGGGCCTAAAGCCCACAATATATTATACACGTTAACAGCCCCCCTCAAACTCAAGGTGGATGTGAGACCAACTTGAGGTTGTCAACCAAAGTACGAAGGCGTCCCTTAGGATGTGACTTAGTGAAGATATCTGCAAGTTGATCTTTAGAGGAGACTGAGATCAGCTTAAGAGCACCATGGACAAGATGAAAACGAATAAAATGACAATCGATCTCAATGTGTTTAGTCCGTTCATGGAAGACATCATTGTGAGCAATATGAATAGCACTCTGGTTGTCACAATAAAGAGGAGTAGCAGAGGATATAGATACACCTAAGTCTTTGAGAAGCCATCGTAGCCAAAGGAGCTCAGATGTGGTATCAGCAAGGGCACGATATTCTGCTTCAGTACTGGAGCGGGCCACATGAGTTTGTTTCTTACTTATGTATGCAGTACAAGTAAATATGTGTGCTATACAAGTAACCTAACTAGACCTAAAGCCCACAATATATTATACACGTTAACACATCTCATGCAGGAAATACATACGCAACAAAAAAGAGTACGGATCTACTCCCTATCATAACCACATGTTTTCTAGATTCTGAAAGAAAACATACCTTGAAGCAACAAATTTTCGCTACAATCTTTTGATTAGCAATATTTTCATCATATGAACGCATTTGATTAAAAACTTCCATAATTCTTGAAATATAATATCCCATACCTTCTAAGTTCTATCTCCCTTCATTTTAGCATTCTCCAATTCTCTTTAGAGAGATTGAAGTTTAATGCTTATTAACTTTGTTGCCTTGAAATTTATTCTTCAAAATTTCAAATGCATCTTTGGCTTTGAAGGCATCGATAATACATGGGAAAATCGCTTCAAAAATTCCTTTATGAAGAAATAGAAAGTCCTTCAAGTTATTTTTATGGTTGTCATTCATCCTTCTCGACATCATTCAAATTTGTTTCTTCTTGAGGCTCAACATAGCCATCCTCGACAATGCCCATAAAATTTTTGGAAATTATTAGGGTCATATTCTTCATGTGTTGACATATCCTTTGATAAAACATATTTTACTTGTATTTAGGTAATTCTAAGTGGATTCAAGAATATCATAAAGTATGTCTCTTTGCTATAACAAGTGATAGTATTAAAGCTATAATAAGTGGTAGTATTAAAGACATGAAGACTGCACAAAGAAACATATAAGAAAACCTAAAAATAGTGAACCTCAACACAAGCTCAATACAAAGCTTCTATCGAGAATTAATGAAGAACCTCGATACCTTTCAATACCTATCGATCTATCGAGCTTTGCAAATCCAAAATTCTCAAATCTGTTTTTCGGCCCATAATAACTTAGACTTCTAGGGGATATAAGTGAAAATAGTGAACCACAACATAAGCTCAATACAAGGCTTCTATCGAAAATTAATGAAAAACCTTGATACCTCTTAATACCTATCGATCTATCGAGCTAGCTTCGCAAATCCAGAATTTTCAAATCTGTTTTTCGGCCCATGATGACTTGGATTTCTAGGGTTTCGTTCACTAAACTTCCAAGGGATATAAAATTATTATTTTAAAGTCATCATCATAATACACAGAGACTCAATTAGAGAATCTGTACACTTATTGTGAAGCTACTACATTCTTATGCGCCTTAGCGTTTTGTGATCAAGTGCTTCCTTCTTTACAAGTGTATTGAGGAACTTTGCATCCAACAACAAGCTTCAAGTTCCTGGGAGTGAGTCATGTACTAGGATCCATGCAAAGGGAAGAAGTCTCTACAAAATCAAGACCAATTAGAGATTGGCGTAAGGATTCTACTGTAAGTATGTACTTTGGGATAGGTCAAGTTTGGGGTAAGATTCCTTTTACTTGTAATCTCTTGATTTTGATTAGTAATTCTTGGGAATGGTGACATGAAAATCATTTATGGAGTTTTTGCCTTGTGAAAGGTTTTTCCCATTAGTCAACAAATCAATGTGACTACAATATAGATTATTTGATGATTTGTTCGTGCCTCCACGGTATTGCATTTAATTTGACCTAATTAATTAACTTGTGTAATTGAATTAATTAACTATGGTCAATCTATAACCCAACAAAAATTAGTAATGTCTTCATTTTTATCTTTCAAAAGTCATAATTTCTCGCCCAAACACTAGAATCATAAATTGAGAAAAGCCAGATGGAATTGACATCTCTAGTCTTTAAAATTTCTATTCATGGGGAATAAGGAGAGAATAGTTACAGCAGAGCCCAAACAATTCAAAAAAAAAAAGGGGAAAAATTGTCTTTTGTTTCATTTCTTGAAGAATTTCCATGCATAAAACAATGGTCAACTATGCGTTTTTTATACTTATATTGTTGGGGAAAGAAATACAATAGTGTGTTCTTTACTCAACTGCTTAAGGCAGACATGGGAGCCTTCCTTGCACAACTATGAGAGTCATCAATACACAATCATCTTGACTCATCACAGCTAGAACCAACATCAATGGTGTGCTCTTTACTTAACCATGCTTGAGGCAGACATGGGAGTCTTTCTTGCACAACTATAAGAGTCACCAATTCACAATTGTCTTGGCTCACCACTACTAAAAGCCTGTACCAGCACAACTATGGGAGTCACCAATACACAATTACTTTGACTCACCGCTACTAGAACCCTTACTCAATCATGGGAAAGAGAACATGTGAGTCTTTCTCGTTCTACCTAGTGGGACCCACACCTTGGGGAGACTCATTAAGTGCCTTTGTATACTTATGTTGTGAGGGAAAGAAATATATTGGGAAGACTCAAATTGAGTAGTTAATATAACATATAAAAACACACTTAACCCAAAAGGCCTAAACCCAAAGAGTATGAGCTCAACTATGTTATATTAACTGCTCTTTCTTATCAATAGTATCTAATGTGAAATTCACTACTTAACCAACCACACTACTCACACAAATAAAATAACATACGGCTTGTTCACTAACTCCCCTCAAACAATAAAGTAGAGTTGGATTAGTTACTTAAACTTCATTTAGGGTCTGTTTGAGATTCACTTATTTGCTGAAACTGAAAATTTTTTGCTGAAATTATTGTAAATTAAGGTAAAAGTTAGTTGAAATAGTACAGTGTGACTCATTAATAGTACCAAAAAGTGTAGTGGAACTCATAAATAGTAACAAAAATAAGTTAAATAGTAAAATAAGCTGACTTTTTAATTTGGAGCCAAACGAACACTTATTGTTTTACTAACTTGATGTTGTTGAAATGTATAAACTTAAACACAAGGATAATCACAAAAAGGAACAAGTGTGCTGCATGCTTTAAGCAGTTCACCAAAATGGAGCACTTAGTGGAGCACATGAGAACCTCCAATCATTCAGTTCATGAACCCACATGCGGAATTTGTAAGAAACATTGCAGATCTTTTGAATCTCTAAGGGAACATCTTATTGGTAATCTTCATTTTTTCTATTAAACTTCAAACATCTTGATTCCATTGAAGATAGCTTGTGATAATTACTCTCCTCTAACAGGCCCATTGCCAAAAGAAGCTTGCAAAAGTATTTTCAACAATCAAGGATGCAAATTCTGCCTAGTTATCCTCAATACCCCGGATGCACTCAGGTTTCACCAAGAAATTTGCCAACTCCCCAGTGTAAGTGCTGTATCTTTCAAGTAGCACTAAGATCAAGTATTTCTGATGCTGATCGAGTTGAATATAAATCCTTTTGTGCTTTTTTCTGGTTCTAGGGACTACTTGCTCAATTGGCTAACTTGAGCATTTTTGAGAATTTGGTAATCGATACTGGTCAAATAAGGCGGCCACAAGTAGTTGCACTCGCTTGCAAAATGGTTAGTGGTGGCAGTGATGGCTCCCTAGATCTCTGTGCAAGGGTCTGCCTCATTGATGAATATGAAAGCATAATTTTCCATGCTTATGTCAAGCCAAAAATTCCAGTCACAAACTACAGGTATGAATAGGTCTCCACCATGCTTCTCCTGATTTCAACCCATATATATTTACCAACAAAAAAATTTTAGTCCAAATTTTTTGGGTCAATTATGGATTCTCAATAAATTAGTCGGGTCAGTAACATGTATTCAACTCACAAATGTCTAACACTATAATTTACATTTTTTTTTTTTTTGAATAATTTATAGGCATCAAACAACAGGCATCCAAGCAGAATACTTCAGGTCTATAATTTACATTTTTTTTTTTTTTGAATAATTTATAGGCATCAAACAACAGGCATCCAAGCAGAATACTTCAGGGAGGCATTGCCTCAGAGCCAAGCGCAGAGGAAGATTCAAGACTTCCTCTACAATGTAGAACGTCCAATGTGGAAGCTTAGACCTACTGATGGGAAAGCCAGTATTCTTGTGGGTCATAGTTTGGATCATGACCTTGACCTTTTACGGATAGATTATCCAGCAACAATGATGAGGTAAAGCTCTTCAAAGAACGTAACAAAGTTTTTATGGTTCTTTGGTACCATTTCAGCCTCGACTAAACGTACACCAGTAACTGATAAATAAAAAATAGAAAAATAAAAATAAAGGAATATAACAATTCTACAAACACACCAAATTTCACATGTCAATATGATTGACTATAAGTGACCGATAAAAGATTGTAAGTCCATGTAAACAGGAGTTGAAAAAAAGTGTCCACCACATTAGCATGTTAGAGTTCTCTTAAGTTAACCAATGAAATTTGAGTAATATCAAAGTTACAAACTATTTTACAAATATTTTATATATTAGTGATGTGTCATGATCCACATCAGCTTTTAAAAAACAAATACAAGATATTAAATCTAAAATTTAATTACAAGTCTTAAATAAATAAATATATTAAAAAAATTATTAAAAAAAAAAAATGAATCGTTTTCGCCAGACCATCCCTTCTCTTTCTGCATCTACGGTGACTTACCCATTGCCAGCCAAGTCACACCCGCACACCAGTTTTCTTTCTTTAAAGAGGTATTTTTAGATTCAGTTTCAAACCAATTGCTGCACTGCATAGAAACTCCCAAAGCCAAACGAAATCTCACTCTAAGTGTAGCTTATTTTTGCTACTATTCATAAAAATTTACCAACATATTTTACTATTTAACTTATTTTTGCTATTAGGTCCTATTGTACTTTTTGGTACTATTCATGGATCCGACTGTACTTTTTTTTTTTTTTAAGAACTGTACTATTTCAGTTAACTTTTTTATTTATCTACAGTACTTTAGTAAAAGTTTTCAGTTTCAGCAAAATAAGCAGATCCCAAATGGAAAGTTTCAAAGAAAATGCCACTGTTGGACAACTTCTTGTATCAACAATATTAGCAATCTAAAATAACAATCACATACAAAAATACAAATATTTACATGAAAATCCTTTTCTCCTTGAAGGGAAAACCACGGGATAAACTCCGAATAATTTCACTATTATCAAATCAATTATAATAATTCTTGTGTGTCTCACGGCTCACACACTAATTATCTCTTGTTTCTATTTTTCTTCTTCACTCACAGCTCTCTCTCTTGGTTGTCTTCTTTTTCTAAACGGCTCCCTCTTGGCCGCTCACCCAAAACCTAATAAATATTTTCTTTATATATAAACCCAATCGTAGAGTTCTAGTAGCACACAAATCCTAGTACAAGTCAAATAAGGATTCTTTAAAACTGCTAACCACAGTCTCCTATTTCAAATAAGATTATATTTTAAGGACAAAATTTAGGGACAGTATCTTAGGTGTTGTTCCTTAAATTCCTTTCTTAAGATTCAGTCATGTGTCTACTTAACTAAAAAATACACTTTCATTTCATGAGCAATTCACATGGCAAAATCTTAAAAGGAACTTAAGGAACAACACCTAAGTACTATACCTGAGTCTTGCTCATATTTTAAATAGTGTTAGTTCTTTTGTTTTCCTAGGAGTTCACTGACTCCTAATTCTACTTGAAGTAGAATTCTTGGTGCAAGCCCATTGTGGCTACCATGTGGGCTGGACCTTTTGGTGTCGTGCACCGAACACTTCTTGGCCCACCGATCCAAAACATCATTGTCACCATAAGTCTTCCAAATCCGAGAGAGAGAGAGAGAGAGAGAGAGAGAGAGAGAGAGAGAGAGAGAGAGAGAGAGAGAGAGAGAGAGAGAGAGAGAGAGAGAGAGAGAGAGTATCTTATACGTCCGACTTATAAGACTTATGTGAGGCTGAAATGTGACCTCACGGTGTCTTTTATTTATTTATTTATTTTTAAGACTTGTAATTAAATATTAATTCTAATATTTGAGGTATATTTCAGTCTTTTAAAAGCTAATGTAGAGCATGTCACATCAGTCATTTGTAAAATAATTTGCTACTCTAGCATTACTCGTGAAATTCAAACATGGCTGCATTGATTAGTTAATGACAATTAAATTCAATATAGTAATGTGTCTTAATTTAATTAAAAAACATGATAGGTATAGCATTGGACATCCAAGTTAAGATACTAGTAGTATTTCATTTGAGATGTACAATGAAAAAAATGTGACCACAGAGATACAGCAAAATATCCTCCACTGATGCAAACAAACAAACTCAGCAACTCTCTCAAATACTTAGCACAAGAATATCTCGGGTAAGTAACCTACATGAGATTTTTTTTTTTTTTTTTTTCATTTTTTAGCCTTTGTTATTCTTTTTTAAATGTACAAACTCTGAGGAAGTAATAAAGAAGCTTCGGTGTTTAGGTATGACATTCAAACTGGCAATGAAGACCCTTATGAGGACTGTGTTGCATCAATGAGGCTTTACAAGAGAATGAGATCCCAAGTTCACATACGAGAGGATCATCCACTGGCTTCCGACTCACAAAATCAAAATAATTTTGCATTATGGAGGCAAAGCGAACTTGAAAAGATGACCCCAGAACAACTATTGGAATTTTCAAGGTCTGATTACTACTGTTGGTGCTTGGACTCCCAACGTTAATGCTTGAAAGGTGTTGCATATATAATTTAGTGTGCAAGACAATTGCAAAATTCTTATCCAATTAATGTATTATTTGTAGAAATAACAATAAATATGGGAACGTGTCATTTCAATTAGATATTACTCCTACTATGCATGCAATGGTACTTAAACTAGTACCAATTTTATTACAATAAAACTTACAACTAACTAGATAATGAATATGATTGGAGAAATGTCAAAAAACGTTTTAAAAAATGTATTTATTTTTATTTTATGATTCTGTAACATCCATTTGTAAAGTTTATCTAGTAAAACTTTTAGTATACTTAACATTAATCTTTTTTTAGTTACCATTTATGCCTTTTCATATGTCTATTCGTATCATTTGCATAAAATGCTTGGACCAATTCATTTTGTAAAAATGGGGTTGATGCTGTTGACTAAAAGAAGCAGAAGAGAAGTGAAATAAAATAAAAAAGAGGGACTACACCATATAGACTGCTGGTCTTATGTTATTCTAACACCCACACTACTCTTTGTAAAGGTTTTTCATGCTTGTAGGAAAGGGAATGTAAAGCTTTTGGAGTGCTGCTATATGGTTTGATCGAAGTAAAATGCACTAGGAGGTACTCTGTTGGACCTAAACAAACATCATACTTCAACTTCATAAGTGATATTTCTAAATAAATTACATTCTTCTTGTTCTTATCCTCCTCTATATTCATTTCCTACCAAAATCCAACACATATAGTAGGAATGCAAAGTAGAACATCTCAAACATGTAACAATATATGTCCACACCCCTTTTTACATAATACCTAATGCATATGCAAGGATATATTAGTTACATATATTGCTGAAACTAGATGTGTTATTTCTCATGGGATTGGATATACGACCACTTTTCCGGTGGCTCTGTTAGAGTCAAGGTAGGAAAATGCTTCAACAGTCTTAGAAAATGGAAATGGGCTTTTGGGGTCAATCACTGGCTTCACCTTCCCACTTTCCAAGTAAGGTTTCAGTTTCTCCAAGATAGACCCTTTAGAAGTGAGCACAAATATAGTTGCTGGTGGAACTACAGGGCCTACTATTGTCACAACATGCCCGCCCTCTTTCACTGCCTTGACTGCCCTATCAGTCTGCCCTGTATTTGTGCACAACAAAAATTAGTCTTTGATATGTTACAAGTAATCATTACATGTTGAATAGAAAACTACAATTAGATTGGCAGGTAATGCACAAAAATTAGTCTTTCACCAACCTTTTGTTTTCAAGATGGAAACCTTTCTAAACACAAAGTTAGACACAAAAAGGCCACAAGTTTTACAATTGTTTAGGTTGATTATTGTCAAAGGACACCCCCCTTCCCCCCCCCCCCCCCCCCCAAAAAAAAAAAAAAGACCCAATTCTACGTATAGAATTCATTGATCAAATTATGCTTATGACGAAGCGAAAACAAATTCAAAATCTTACCAACTGCATCATATACGACATCAAATTTCTCCGGAAGTTCTTCAAAGTTTTCCTTGGTATAATCAATGGCCAAATCAGCTCCCAAACTCTTCAATAGCTCCAGTTTCCCAGTGCTTGAAGTAGCTGCTACCTTGGATGCACCAAAAACATGCTTTGCTAGCTGCCCCAGAGAGTCAAAGAATCAAAAGGACATACAAGGATTATTATATCTGAGATAGAGTAAGGATGAAAAGACTAACTATTCACAAGGTTAACAAGAGGGCATTGGAATGTCAATGAGAGTGGAGATATACCTGAATAATCTGTGTTCCAACTCCGCCAGCACCACCCAAAACAAGGATGGATTTACCTGCAGAGAATTCAGTTCGTTCAAGGCCTTCATAGGCAGTCTCAATAGCCAGGGGAAGGCTAGCAGCTTCAACAAAACTTAGATTCTTGGGTTTCAGAGCTAAAAGTCTCTCTTCAACAGCAGTGTACTCCGCCAAAGAGCCATAGCTTTTTGGGTGGTCTAAAGCTTTTTCATTGAGATCTCCATATACTTCATCTCCTTCCTTGAAATTCTTTACTTGGCTTCCCACTTTCACCACTACCCCA
The DNA here is from genome assembly GCF_002906115.3 of Quercus suber. NCBI lineage: Eukaryota > Viridiplantae > Streptophyta > Magnoliopsida > Fagales > Fagaceae > Quercus > Quercus suber. The sequence continues at coordinate 669,293 of NW_027069703.1, read as the reverse complement.
GCTACATCATAGCCCACAACAATCTATACAAAATAAAAACAACAATAAGAAGAAATGATAATCTTACTAATAAAAATAAAATTTTAAAAAATATAGTTATTGATATTAAGATTTTTATAAATTAATAAGTGATTCATGCACTATTGGAATTTTTTTTTTTTTTTTTTTTTTTTTTTTGAGAAACTAGTGGATTTTGTACTCATTACGTTCGTGATACTAAAATATTCAAACCCCCCACCCCACTTATTATTAAGAAAAAAATAAAATCAAATCCTTGCCACGGACCATATGAAGACAATGTGCAGAATTCTTGTAACCTTAATTCAATGACAGTTCTGTTTCTCCCCCAAAAAAAAAAAAAAAAAAAAAAAAAAAAAAAAAAAAAAAAAAAAAATCAATGACAGTTCTCACAGATTAGTGACAGAGGTACCCTCAAAGTTGATTTTTTGTTTTTTTTTTTTTTGTTTTTTAATATGTAAGGTTGTAGAAGGAGTTCAAGTTTCTAATATTTGAAACTTGCGGCCCTCAAAATTGTCTCTATTTTTTTTTATTCTTTGAGAAACTCAAAATTGTCTCTTGAGACTTATTCTATAATGGTCCTCATTCACAATCTTACTTCAACTTTTAACTTTATGTCCAATCAGTTAAAATATTGAAATAAGACGAGCTTCTCCTAGTCTCTAATGACGACTCAACCAAAATGTCAAATAAAACTCGCCTCCATGAAAATCCGCTGCCCCTCCGCAATGTCGCTGGTCCTCCGCAATGTCGCTGGTTTTGCAAAGAATTACATTAGCGAATTCAGGGGTACGGATAGACCCTCTGTTCTCAGAAAACGGGCTGTTCCTCTCAGGTGGAGTCCTCTGGTAGCAGATTTGGTGAAGACAAACTATGATGGAGCTATGTTTGGTGAGTCAGATAAGGCAGGTATAGGGGTAGTTATTCGAAATTGTGAGGGCCATGTGTTGGCTGCCCTGTCCGAGCAGATTGCGAAACCTCCAACAGTGGAAATCCTTGAGCTTCTTGCGGCACGGCATGCGGTCACGTTTACTGCAGAATTGGGCCATGGTCTGTGTGTTTGCGAAGGTGATTCTGAATCTGTTGTCAACGCCTTAAAGGGATCCGGTATGGAAAATTCTCGAGGGGCACCTCATCAAGGATATCTTTCTTTTTCAAACTCTTTTCAGAGTATTTCTTTCTCTCATGTAGGTGGGCAGGGTAATGCTGCAGCGCATGCTTTAGCCCAGCGAGCGAGATCATCTCTTGTTTCTCATGTCTGGTTAGAGTGTGTCCCAACGAACACTATGTCTTTTGTATTAGATGATTATCCAAACTCTTGACTTTAAATACAACAAGTAGTCATTTCAAAAAAAAAAAAAAAAAAACCAAAATGTCAAATAAAAATTGACATTTTTCTTTTATACTTTTGCAAGATGTAACCATTGGTGAAGTCCTACCGTATATCTTTCATGCCATGGTACTTTTCTTCATATCAAACCATAGCAAGAATACATAAGTTTCTTCTAAAACTACTCCGGCTCATTTCACCAAATTGTTTTTAGACTCCTTATAGGTGAAATTTGTAATTATTTTTTTAAAATAAATAAACACACACACACACACACACACACACACACATATATATATATATATATTCATTCAGAATAAAGTTATTACTTTAATAAATTTACGCTAAATTCATAATTTGTTAAATTTAATTTTAAAATAATTAACCGCAGTTAATATTACCAAGAACCAGGATTGTTTACTATTAATCATTATTGTCATTTAATTTTTAAAATTAAGGTACAACCAAGTTAAGAACTATTGATACATTTGTTTAAAAAGAAAGTATGTTGATAGTTTAGAAAGCAACTTTTTTCATTCTCTTGTTGAAACTTCAACTCTCAAAAACATCATTTCAAATATCAAAGTTGAGTTTCTTAAAAATAATTTGGTTCTCCATGCTAAAAGCAAACTTATTGAGAACTTCAATTTCTCTACGAGCACATAGGCTACAATATCTAGCCATTAACATGATTTCCATCAAATCTCTCAAGCAAAGCTCGATCAACTAACAGCAGCACAACGACAAAGCTCGATCAAAGAACTACAAAACCAAGGTGTAGCACTTGCAGTTTTGAATGAGTCGGATTCATCGAGTTTCCAAATTGAAGATCTGCCACTCGACCTGAGTTTGTCAGGTTTTGACAATGAGAACCCATAGTCAACTGAGACAACACTTACATTAAGTAGTCTTTGGTTCAAGTACCTCCGAATCAAGTTGATCCGTCAGAGTGTCAGGTCTAGGTGTAAGTGTGGGTGTGGGTTGGACACCCCTAATACTAGTACACACTACAAAAAACTGGTCCTATAGTGGCGTTTGTGAAACGCCACTATAGGTACTAAAAACGCCACTATAGGCCCATTTTGGCTATAGTGGCGTTTTCTATAGTGGCGTTTGTAAACGCCACTATTGTACCGCCATTATAGACCTATAATGGCGTTTTACAAAAATACATATTTATTAAATTTGATAAACACTTTTTGTATACACTTGTTGGTTTACAAAATACTTCAATTGCATCTTGAATTAGTCTTATAATAATTTTATATCACTCATCAAAGTTTTTTAATTTGGTCACTCAAAGATTTTCACTCCTCAAATCTTAACTCTATTTTCTTTCTAGATTCCACCCCTTTCTCAAAAAAAAAAATTAATTTTATAATTTGATAGTAGGGAACAGGGGATTCAAAAGATGATTATCTCAATTAGAAACATCAGGGTTGCTAACCAGTTGAGTTACAAGGCTTTTGGCTATCCTTTCTCAATTAAATCAAGTTGATTATGATCAAGAGAAACTTTATGAAGTGCATTCTGCAAAACTACCATGTATGTAGTTCAGGCTCATCTATAATTCATGCACAAGCTCCCAAATTAAAAATCAAAAGCAAAATGGAGACAAAACCATTTAAGCATTATACACATCCATGGATACCATAAAATATATAACATACATCTTTTGAGAATTATATATTTTAAACGAGTCTAAGGATGGGTGTAAAACTCACGTTTTACATCATTCAATAAAATATTGTCACATTTACATTTTACTTAAAATTCAATGCATTTATCACACCTTATAATATTTCAATACATTCACAATTTGGTTGAATTTATATATAGGTATTAGAATTGATATTAGAATTGGTGTGGTTGTGCTATAAGTAGTAAAATTAAAATGGAGACAACCCAGACAGCGTTTATGAAAATCTTCATAAAAGAAATGATAACAACAACAACAAACAACATATTCATAAACTTCTGAAATAAGAGAGAGATTGAGGGGAGAAGGTCTTACTGGTAAAGGAGAGTCAGTTTCCTTGAAATACCCAAGCATCCTCTTAGAATCGACAGGGTTAAGAGATGCAGCAACAACCTTGACCAGTACTTGGTCTTCCTTCACTTCTGGCACGGTTACATTTGAGTCCAGCTTCAAAACATCAACAGCCTTTCCATATTCAGAGTAGGCCCAAGCCTTATTTTTAGAGGGTATTGAAGCAGTTGGAGGAGCTGCCATTGTATTGTATGCTGAAGAAACTTGCAGGGAGAAAGAGGAGGAGTTGGGTCTGTGTTACAAAGAGAAGAGACGGCTTGGTAGTCACTCAAAATGATGATCTTATCCTAACTCGGGTTCCATTTCTTTTGTGACTCTTGACAATATAGGAGTGAAAGGTACTCACTTTGAGATGTTTCTTTGTAATAAAGTGACTGAAAGGTGGTTGGGATGTTTATTTTCACTGGTTATGGACAGAAAAATTTGCATCTAGAAACAACTTCTCTCATGAGGTCCAATGATTCATTGACTAAGCCTATAATATAGCCCATGCCAGTTTTCATTACCTAGTGAAAATGCTTTTTATGAATTTTTTTTTTTTTTTAAGTATATAAATTGAAGAAGAAGAAAAAAGAAGAGTGGATGAAACTATTAATCACAGTCTGAAAAGAATTTCAAAAAGGATTACTCAATTCCTAAGGTAAGTTAGAATTAGATCAGCAATTAGGTAAGTTGGTCCCACTTAATAGATCATCTGATCATGCACGATGAAGTTCTATATCTGTTCATATTCAATTTTCTTGTCACCCCAAAAAGAAGAAAATCATGTGATTTGCGAGTGAGTCTCAATCGGGGGAAATTAGTGTATGAGATGAGACCATGTCCCACAAAGTTTCACCATCAAGAGTGTAAGGCTTTCTTATTGATTAGCAACTATCCTCAAAGAATATTACACCAAATAAAATCCAAAAATAACTTCAATAACTTAATTACAAAAAATCTCCCAAGTATCAATAAAAAAAATTTATAAATAAAAAATAAATAAAAAAATAAAAACCAAACCTGAAGTGTATAAAACATTAATAATAATAAAAAATGCTAAATACTAGAAATTAAAATTCCTAAACTCTTCTCATGCGCACAACCTTAGCAAAAACTCCAAAATTTGTTATTCCTCATAATTTGAAACTGAAATGGTAGAAATGGGGTGAGTTTGACAAGTCAGTAAATAATTAAGAGTATGATTTATGTGTGTCTATTTTAGGAAATTTTTTATGAAAAAGTGAAAAAATTATCAAAAAAGTTAGTCAAAATTTTCTTTTTCTTTTTTCTATAAAAAATTTTCTAAAATAGTTTAGAAATGTATGCCTAAAATGATTTCATATTTTCACTTTTTGCCATAATATAGGAGTTACCGTGCTAGGTCTTTCTTAGCCTTGATTTTGCAATTGGAAGGTGTAATTTAATGTAAATACAATTGTAAAAGAGCTTTTATTTTCTCTTATCTATTTTTTTACATCCACTTTTTTATATTCTTTTTTTTTTTTAAGATATCAACAATTTTTTTTTATTTTTTAATATGTGTACATCAATACATCAATAATAAATATCTGTGTAAAGTAGTTAATGTTTTCTAGTGCATGAGAATATTTTTGCCATTATAACACATGGTTCTAGTAAAATAGTGGGCTCTGGTGTTGCTGAAAGTTCCAGTACTTTTTTACTAATAGTAAATGTAGTAATTATGTAAGTCACTTTTATCAACAAAAAAAAAAAAGCAAAAATATATATAATTTTTATGCACTACGTCTTGCACTCAATAAAAAAGTAAAAAGTGGAAATTAGATTCACCTTAGAACTCAATTTTTGTAAGTGGATTGTCATTTGTCAATCACAATCAAGGCCAATGGTCCTAAGAGATAAGAAGAGCAAAAGCCAAATTGAAATTGGTTTTTTTTCAAGTATTGTTATTGGAAATAAACATAGTCAGTCCTCTAATTACATATGTCGATTCAACAATTTTGTTCAAGTTTTCCCTAGACAATGACTTCTTCTTCTTCTTTTTTATATTGTTTGGGCCTAAAAATAGCCCACAAAGACTCTTCTTCAGTTCTTCATTTTTCAGTTCCAAGCCCACTTAACTACCAAAAGGACCAAATGATCTGGAAACGAGGCAAGTTGGTTTTGTCAGGTTCAATTTACTGTTCCATAGACAATAAATTTTTTTTTTTTTTCCGTTGTTAATATGGCATGTTTTCATTTGTGCGTCATAAAAATAGTATTTGTGATGTAGTCCTTTTTTCCATTGTCAAATATGGCATGTTTTCATTTGTGCGTCATAGAAATAGTATTTGTGATATAGTCCTTGTTTGTGTAAAAATGGCGTTGATCTAATCACAACTTAATAATATAACATGTAAAAGTGATGTCAACGTCATATTATGTTACTAGTCTCTAAGCACGCGCGTAAAAATAGTATTTGTGATATAGCTCTTGTCCGTGTAAAAATGATGTTGATCTAATCACAACTTAATAACATAACATGTAAAAGCGATGTCAACGTCATAATATGTTACTAGTCTCTGAGCACGCGCGTGCTTAGAGATTCTTCTATTTTTTTGGGTAAAAGTTCATAAATTATAATTTAGGATTAATATATTTTCCAATCACAAAAAAAAAAAAAAAATCTAGGAGTGTGATGAATGTTAAGCATTTGTGGTGAAATAATATTATGTGATGTGAGTAGTTGCTCAGAGGCTAGTGTTATTTTAATTTTATGTGATGTGAGTTTTTTTTTTTTTAAATTTATGGAAGTTTTTTTTTTATAGGAACCGTTGGTATTTTTTTTTTTTTTTTAATAGGAGCCATGGGTAGGTAGCCTTTCTTTCTTATTTTTGGTTAGAAACGTGAGGTAGTGGAGCTGGGAAGTGAGAAGTCCTTATTTTTTGTTAGAAAAGTGGGGTAGTGGGGTTGGGAAGTGGAAAGTGTGAGGGTAGTGGGAAAATTTTAGTTGATTTACTATCTGAAAGTTCACTTGGTGTATAAAACACTAGTGAATGTTTAGACCCCTAATTTCAAAATAACCAACACAAGCTTATACTCAAACAATATATGTGCGGAATGATAAGTATAAGCAATACCCAAATAAACAAATTACTCTAAACCATAATTAATCACAACACAACAACAATTAAAGATAAAGAGTAAGGGTTAGAGAGATGCAAACACAAAAATAACACGGGCACGTGTTATCGAAGAGAAAACCGAAAAACTTGGCGTAAACCCTCTCCGCCGCCCTCCAAGCGGTAAAATGATCCACTAAATAATAAAGTTGAGATACATGAATAGCAATAGACCCTCCAAACCTAATCTATCCAATGCACCTAAGCCCTCCAAGCTTCTTGCTCCAACAAGGTTAAGCCTAACTGTGTCTTCTTTAGCTTTCTAGATCCCGTAATAAGCCCATTGCATCAACCAAATGAATTGGTCATCTCTAAACTGCTTCCCAAGCATCAAATAACCTCCTCATAGATATAAGTATCGTGAGATAAGGATTTGACTAATGAACCTCTCAAGGGTATGTTAATGGAAAGGGTGAGAGTAGAAGAATTTGAGAATCAAAGATATAAGATTGTGGATGAGTCAATCTTGTTGTTCTCTAGGGTTTCCCTCTCAAAATTCTTTCTGGAAACTCTCTACATTTCGTGGGTATAAGGGTATTTATAGTAGAGTACGTGAGGAATGTGAAAAGACATTTTTCTGCAAAACAAGATGTTCTGGCAACTCACTCGCGATTGGGATAAGTCCAGTCGCGAGTTTGAGTCGCGAAATAACTGACTGGCCAGATTGTCCTTTTTTTGTCCTATAGTGCTCCAGCTGTCCTGACCCTTCAGCTTCCTGCATGCTTCACACGTGTGGCATTTTGGCGAGTCAACAATCGTGAGTCACTCGCGAGATCCAGTCGCAAGAACCCTCTTGAATGCACATACACTTGAATTCTTCATACTCTCTCACACACAATTCTTACATGATTCCCACCTAAATACAGGGTATTTAATTGCTGAAATACAAGCAAACTTGGCATAGAATAAAGCCAACACATGGTTGAATAAATTCAACCTTACACTATCTTAACCTTATTTCTCTTTTTAAGGAATAAGAATAGATTAATTAAATTAGGGGTATTTTTTTACATTAAAAAAAAAGTAATAACTAACTTTCTGAATCCTCTTAATATAAACAAATAAGTTTATGTGATGTGAGTTTTTTTTTTTTTTTTATGGAAGTTTTTTTTTATTGGAACCGTTGGTAGTTTTATTTTTTTATAGGAGTCGTGGGTGGGTAGCCTTTCTTTCTTATTTCTGGTTAGAAACGTGGGGTAGTGAGGCTGGAAAATGGGAAGTTCTTTTTTTTTTTTTTTTTTTGGTTAGAAACGTGGGTAGTGGGGTTGGGAAGTGGAAAGTGTGAGGGTAGTGGAAAAATTTTGGTTGATTTACTATCTTAACCTTATTTCTCTTTTTAAGGAATTAGAATAGATTAATTAAATTAGGAGTATTTTTTACAGTAAAAAAAACAATAACTAACTTTCCGAATCCTCTTAATATAAAAAAATAATTTTATGTGATGTGAGTAGTTGCTCAAAGGCTAGTGTTTTTTTAATTTTATGTGATGTGAGTTTTTTTTTTTTTTTAATGTTTTACGGAAGTTTTTTTTTTTTTTTTTTATTGGAACCATTGGTAGTTTTTTTTTATAGGAGCCGTGGGTGGTAGCCTTTCTTTCTTATTTTTGGTTAGAAACTTGGGGTAGCGGGGCTGGGAAGTGGGAAGTTCTTATTTTTGGTTAGAAACGTGGAGTAGTGGGGCTGGGAAGAGGAAAGTGTGAAGGTAGTGGGAAAATTTTAGTTGATTTACTATCTTAACCTTATTTCTCTTTTTAAGGAATAAGAATAGATTAATTAAATTAGGGGTATTTTTTACATTAAAAAAAGTAATAACTAACTTTCCAAATCTTCTTAATATATACAAATGAAGAAAAAAAATTTATAACCGAAATATATGGGCTTATCATGCTTGATATAATTTAGCTTTTCTATCATTCTATGTCTTACTGACTCTTAATAATTTTGAGTTGAAGTATACCTACTTCGGTCCAATTCAGTCCACTTTGGTCCATTCGGTCCATTTTAGTCCACTTTAGTCCATTTCTGTCCACTTCGATTCATTCGGTCTGTTTGGTCCATTTTGGACTAATTGAGCCTTAAATTGATTTTTTTTGTAAGTTGCCTTTTCAATTTTGGGCTCAAATTTTCTTTTCTTTTTTTTCCCCCTTAATTTTTTGATTGAAAAGTATGAAATTTTATTCTATTTGGCCAAACTCTTTAGTTTTGAGCTAAAAATACAAAGAAAGTAGGCACTAGAAAGTCGAGACATGGGCCCTAAAAAAACAATAAATATGATAAATATTCAAAAAAAACTTACCTTAAAATTCAAGTTTCAATAATACAGATATATACTCATATTTGGGGAAAAAATGCTATAGTTATAAACTTATATAATAATTTATAAACTCAATTGTAACATGTTACATGTGTTCTGTGGAATGAGGTTGTACTTTTTTAAAAAATATTATTGGATGTGTTCAAATTAGTCAATTGATTATGGTATATTTAAAATAAATAAATAAAAAATCTTTTAATGTATTATTGTTAAATGCAAAATACATTATATGTTTCACTACATAAAACTTATAAAAAAAGAAAATACTTTAAAATAACATATGCACAATTTAACCTACAAATTTTACATTATATTCTTATAAAATAATTATATTACATTTTGTCATACAACACGTAAGTTTGCGACTAGTTTCCAACTAAAATCCTACACAAAACAAGCACCTAGGATAATAGAAACAATACTAAGCATGCAAAGTAGAACATCTCAAACAAAATGTAATAGTGTATAGCCACACCCTTTTATTACTCGTCCGAATTTCTCATGCACACACAAGGAAATATTATTTCCATACATTGCTGTTAACTGATTTGATTTCTCTTATGGGATCGGATAAATGACCACTTTCCCTGGGGTTCTGTTAGAGTCAATGTAGGAAAATGCTTCAACAGTCTTCAAAAATGGAAATAGGCATTTGGGATTAATCACCGGCTTCACCTTCCCAACTAGTAAGGATTCGGCTTCTCCAATATAGACCCTTTAGAAGTGAGCACAAATATGGTTGCTGGAGTTATAGGACCTATAATTGTTACAACATGTCTGCCTTCTTTCACCGCCTTCACTGCCCTATCACATTGCCCTGATTTTGTCGAAATCAAATTTAGTCTTCAGTTTGGTAGTGGATAAGGTATCTTGTGTATCTGCCATTCGCATCATCTCTCAAAACATGTGCGTCCCACACAGTGTACGATTTACATACTTTTAAGAGAGACAATATTTATATTGCATACATGAGATAATTATTGTGATAGGTGATATGAATCTAGACACAATCTTCCATGAGGTTGATTGATTAAGCCTATAATAATTACTATGTCAAATTTCATTGCCTCGTAACAATGCCATTCTTGGGTTTTTTTTTAGAAGCAAATTGAAGGAGAAGAAGAGTGGCTGAGACTGTTAATCAGAGCCTCAAAAACACCCTTTAAAGAAATAAACAATTCTTAGGATAACTTAGATGAGCAATTACCTAACTGTAAAGTTGTGATTTACAACTATGTGTTTTGTTGGCTTTTATTCCGTGCCAAATTTGATTGTAATTTCTATCAATCGTTTATACCTTGTATTTGTTGTGGGAATTGTTGTAAGGGGTGTGTGATAGAGAGTGTGTGAAGACTCAAGCAAGTTGGAAGCTGATAGAATCTCGCGGGTATCTCGAGACTAAGCTTCCCGCGAAGTGAAGCATGTGCCCTGCACATGCTGGAATGCGAAGAGTCATGACAGATGGAGACAGCTGTCTCTCGCGAGTATCTCTCGGGTAAGGCCTTCCCGCGAGACACCCGCGAGACATGCTGTTCTGCCAGCCTGTACTGACTGACTCACATATTTTGCACCTATCCTATATAAACCCCCATTACCCACAAATGTTGAGGAATGCTTCAGAGAGAAAACCCTAGCCAAACACATTTGTAATTAGAGATTGTCATCCCCACCTTTCTCTATACACTTGCTTGTGGTATCTCCTCAACCCTTCCCTCTCCATTTCCACACCATTGAGAGGTTGATAACTCAAACACTTACCACACCTTTGGAGAGTGTTGTGTGACGTTTTGGTGCTGCTGGGAAGCATTGGAAGAAGCCTGGAATGGCATGGAGAGGTTTTTCGCCGAGTTCTTCGGTTTCCTCTTCGAAAACACGTCTTGGTGTTTTCTGTGTTTGCATCTCTCTTCCCTACTCTTTTATATTCCATTATACTGCTGTGTTGTTTAGTTTATGGATTAGAGTAGCTATATTGTTCATCCGCTCGCTTTTACACTATTCCGCACTTTATATTAAAGTTGTGTAAAATCTATCGAGCCGTAATTTTAATCGGGGGTCTAAACAGCTCTTGTGTTCTTCAACACGTTTTCGAGCTTTCACTAACCAATGTTTTGTCCAACTTTATATTTAAAGTTATACAACTTATACTGAGGCAGGACATTTTTGTTTCTTGAAGACCAAATCCAAGCGCTAGCGACAGAAAGATAGGCAAATATATATATATGAAATAGGTAATGAGGTCATCCATTAATTGTCCGTTCTCTTTTGGCCCTTTCCTCTTGCAACCAATCCATTATGTTAGAAGCATTCAAATATTAAATAAAATACACTAGCAATTTTCCATAAGAGGCAACTCTTCCAAAACAAAAATAGCAATAATAACAGCAACAGCAGCAGCAAACTGGGAACATCTGTTAAAAGGATTTCTGATTTTCAATACTTGCCATATCTGTTGGGTCCAGTGCAGTATCAACATTAAACTGCTTTAGCATATCTCTAGAAATAGCCAATCCAATCATTCACCAGTACATTAATGGAAATTCATGCTTTAAGTCCACCATTGATTATGTTGTTATACCAATTCAACCCATATTCGGCTAACCCATCAGCTGCTATATCTTTTTAACATGACAATGTGACACGAGAACTTCAGCTTCCGCTAAGTCACCAACTGAATTATAATTGAAATTCCTTCCATAATTTCAATTCAACAAATTAGAAGTTTGCTTATATAGCTAGCTGTTAGCTTTAAGTTTGTGCTACTATATTTCTAAAATACTAACATGTATAACATGTTGTAGCCGGTTGAAACGAGAAATGGAACAGACTCATCAGTATGAAGAGCTGCTAAAAGAAATAGACGTACTCACTAGACCAAAGACCGATTAATGTGATTAGTCAAAGGCACTTAAAAGGTTAAGTCAATGAAGAAATTCACAAAGTAATTCCATTGAAAATTTTGCAATGTAATTGGATTACGAAATGCATACCTTCATTTTTTACTTGATTGGATATTTATAGGGTCCTAGGGGTGGAGGTGGGTAAACGCTTCTCCATGAAGTTAGGCCGAGAATCTGACAACAGCCCCCCACTTCAAATCGATTGTAAGACATGATCTTAGGGTTTTTTTCCGGGTTTCCCCCAACTACAAAGGCCCTTATCATGATGCTCCTTTTGAGGAAAATGAGGCCAACAACGAACCTCCACGCTAGCTCTCCACTGATCCCTAGCTGAAGTAGACCACCTAGAATGAGAGGTTTGGCCGTTCTAGAAGGTGTTTGGCCATGCCAAGCTGTTCTAACTGAAGAGTCATGCCCAAGAACATGTTTAACCAAATGGCCATAAGCTCAGTAGGGTGCCTTTTCAGTATGTCATGGATCACTGCTGTAGGCTGTATTCATCGTGTTAGTTAGGCTGCTGAGATTAGGCCCTTTGAGCCTGTTGGTGGGTTTACCCATTCTGGTTAGGCGAAGCAGAGGGAGGAAAGGAAAGCTTGTAGGTCATGCTTGCAATGATTAAAAATCACCGAAGTAATGTTTAAGATCATACCACTTTAAAGATCAAAGGGATCCATTCAAAGGCAACAGAGTTCTTTGCTTGTCCATGGGGACGCAAGCCCTGTTGAACAGATGTCGCTTTAGATGGGGCTATTTTGGTTCTTGCCAAAAGGCTGCTGTACAACTCCTATTTTTCTATATTGGAGATGACAATAGTTCATCTGCTTAGGCATTTTGGAGTGGCTATCTGGGCCAAAGGGTTAGCCTTGACCAAGCTCCACTAGAGAGAAACCAATCAAATACTTGGTCGATCTTGTTAAGACGCCCATTTTCTCTAAACTGAATCATATGGCCAGGGAGGCCGAACTTGCCAAGTACTTGGTAGTTTTGTGATGATTGACTCCTAGAGGTAGGCCATCACGTAAACCTGAGTCATCCTTAGCATAAGCTTTCAAGGTGTCATGCCATCTAAAGTCTCATTATGCTGCCAAGGTCCAAAATCATGTTGAGCATTTAAGTCATTCTTAGCTCTGGGCGGGCATTCTTGACAAGTGTTTAAACTTACCCTCTAGCCATGCTACCAACCCCTCAATCTTTCAGGACTTCAATGGGGGGAGTGAGCTTAGACTAAGGTTTATCCCCTGTTGGGGTGGTGACAGTCACACTGATGATCTTATCCAAACTTGGGTTCGTTTTCTTTTGTGACTTTGCGACAATATGGGAGTGAAAAGGAATTAACTTTGAGATGTTATGTTAGTTCGGCAGTGGCTTTTTGGTAAGGTAAATATTCAATATTTCAATAACAATGTCCCTTCCTGTCACATAATAGTTGATGCCACTTATTAAACTCACGATGGAATCTCCCATTGATGTGAGAAGCTAAAAAACTACAATTCGCCATACTTCTATCCATGTATATAAAGCAGCTTTCTGTGATTTCTCTGAACCCTTAAACTTTCTAAAAGTTGATGAATACCCAAAATCAGCATCACATTAGTTGAGTTGTGAAGCTGTTTGAATGGTCTGTCAATCTCAGCATTACATTAGCAGAGTTATCAAGCTTATCAAAGGGCTATGACAATCATCCATAGTTTCAAAATAAAGACAAGCATCTACTTACATACAAAGCTTTAAAACATTTCATTTTCATTAATTTTTCTTTTCAACAAACTAGTTTTTCAGGGAATAGAAAGACTAGTTCTTCATAAGTCGGACTTGGTATGATTTACTGATATGGCCAGGCATTGGCAATAGAGTTTAACTATGAAATTTTACAAGGGTATAACCACAAATGAGAGAGCTCAAGGCAAAGGCCAGAAATGCAACAAAGGACAATCCCACGGATGCAATTGCCATTTTAGGAAACTCATCTTCGCCCCAGTTGGATTGCCAAACATAAACTCTGGTGGCAGCCGATGATGAGGCTGATATAAGAAGATAAGTCAACATCTGCCATATCAAAACAAGAAGAGCAGAATTTTGCTCTGCATATTAGTATAGAATTCTTGGAATGAATCATATAAACATGCTCTTAATTAATTATGTCTTCATTTGGTATAACTTCTTTTCATTGGTGTATATGTCTATTATATTTATGTGTATCTTTTTATGTAAGCGCTGAATTTATGGGTAAACAGAGTCCAGTGGCCCAGTGGTATCCATATTCTTTTCAAGGGATCTTCAAGTCCCCCACTATGCGATTTTGGGGAGAGTGGGAGCTTAATCTATAGACCTGCTGGAATAATGGGAAAAAGGAGGTGGCAAGGAACTTGAGCTAAAGCACCTCCTCTTCTATTTTGTTTATGACTATGAGACTTGAAAATGACATGCTGCATAAAATACTTTCAGTCCTAGAAGTTAAAGAGGAAAGAATTTTGTTCCATTCAATCCCTTGCATTTGTATCTTGATTTTCTCCTTCTAAAAATTATATGGGTGGGTTTGAGTAAAAGTATAGTTGTATTTACAAAATGTGAGGTTTTAAAAAGCTATATATAAAATAATAATGTAAAAAGATTAAAGTTAATCTAAACTTATGCCTAATACTACTTACTCAATAAGCATTTGAAAGCTATTTGACACACTAATAAAGTGATTGTAAACCCACCATGAATATTCTTTGCTTTAGACTTTAGAGAGTGATAACTTTCTTCCTAGTGGCAATTATATAAACAGAATAGGAGAAAGCAAAGGCAGCATAAAACCATGGGGAAAAGGCAGAGAAAAGGTGACAAAAAGGTGGTCGAGGAAAGTCAACAAGAACATGGCCGAAATTATGTGATCTACGGCAAATTCTCCATGGACCATATCCAACAAAGAACGAGTAAAAAGAAAATACTTTTTTGAAGTACAGAAGTTAGCAACTCATTTGGTGTAGGCAGGATTTATTCACAAATCTCTTATTCTGCCAGAAGAGATTTGGGATTTATTAGATTCTCTGAGCTGGTTGTGCAAATTAACACTGCAAACATCACATTAGTCCAAATACTCTGTGGTCCTAAATGTACCACATTTTCTATAAACTGTGGTCCCCATAATATGCTAAATCTTAAATTCATAATCTAGTCTATATTATATGTCTATATACCATAAGATGGGTCAGGGTTAGGTGTAATAATTGACACAAAATTAAGTCCTCGGCCATAAGTCCTAAACAAATACTTGCCTGGTCCATAGAGAAATCAAAGTAACGACGGAAGTGGTGATGGATTATGTGTCTTCCGGTGGTGAAATACTTGACTAAATCACAGAGTTGTAGCCCTGAGTATACAAAGCCTATGACATTCGCTGCCAGACAGTACCTGCAATTACATAAAAATCACAAATTTAACAATACCAATCAAAATTACAGTGGCTGAAAATCCAAACAATTTTAGACCCATGATCCAAAAACCCAAATCAAAATAAAGGGTGCTGCCTAAAAACCTTGTTTTGGAAACAAATTTCTTTCTTCCTTTTAGGTGTTTTCTTTTCTTTTTTTTTGAGTAACTGACTGACTAACTGACAGAGAATCAAACATTACCTGAACTCCTTGTACCAGTAAAAGGAATCCAAAGCCCAACCTTTTTGCTTGTCAGCCGCCATAACCGAAAAGGAGATCAAGCAAAACACAAACGCACAAATCCTTAAACCCAAAAACGTTTTCTTCATCATGTTGTTGTCCCTCCTCGTCTTCTTGAGAATAGACGGATCTGGTCTCAGTCTTCTACCACCACCACCACCACCACCACCAACACCAACATCAACACCAAAACCACCATCAACAACAATAACACCTTCTTGAACTTCTCTAACACTGGTGTAGCCGTGTTGGGCTTCTGGGTCCACACTGGTGGTGAACACAAGTGGGTCAGCCTTGAACGACCGGTTAGCCACCGGGGCCAGCGGTTTTGGTGGTGGGGTTCTGTTGGGTGCGGAGGAGAGTTTGTATTCATGGCTGTAAGTGTGAGGAGAGGATGGGTTGGAGTTGGAGCAAAGAGAAGAGACTGAGGATGATGGGGTATATGCTTTTGGTGGTGATGTGGATTTGTGGTCTATGTGGGATTGAGGAGGTGATGACAGTGATGATGGGTCTGAGATGGTGTACTTTCCTTGTGCTTCTTCTTCTTCTTCTTCTTCGTCGATGTGGGATTGAGTAGGTGAAGCGCCATGGATGGTGTGATGTGATTGATCTGAGATGGTTTCCTTTTTTTGTACTCCATCATCTTCATTATCTTCTTCTTCTTCTTCTTCTTTGTGATCTTCTTCTTCTTCTTTTGTGTCCATTTTTTGGTCTGAGTTTATAGACATACTTTGGGATTATCTTTAAATATAAGTGAGAGAAGAAGAAGGGCTAAATGAGTGGTGGAGTGAGGAATTGGCAGTTTTCAGTTTTCGCTTTAGCATAGATTGCATTCTTGCCTAAACATAAAACCTGACTTGCCAAAAGACTGAAAGAGTGTTCCCATGAAAAACGCCATTGTGAAAAAAAATAAATAAATAAATCAAACAAACTTATCTAACTCTCATAATGGCTTTTGGAAAAAACAAAATATAGTAGTGGTTAAATTCGCATATAATAAAATTACATGGTTGAATCTTTTTTTTTTAGTACATAATTGAAGATAGATTTTTTTTTTCTTTTTTTTTTCTTTTTTTTTTTTTTCTTTTTTGAAGCCAATTGAAGATAGACTATTGAGTATTACATCCGATTCCAAAATTTTAAAATTATTTTTTTTTTTTTTTCTTTTTTGAAGCCAATTGAAGATAGACTATTGAGTATTACATCCGATTCCAAAATTTTAAAATTAAGGATTTGTTATTGTTGTTGCATAGTACACACTACACTAGAAGATAATAGAATTAAAATTTTAGTGGTATTATAAATTAATGTATTTATTTAATTTACTTAATTTTTTTTTCAATTTTCAAAAGGTATAACTTTACTTTTATCTAACGTATTTTTTTAAATCTAATAAAAATAAATTTTCTTAAAATAATTAGAAATTCAATTATCTTTTAAATCAAATAAAAGCATTATTTTTTTAAGATTGTTTAAAGACACAACTTTTGTGCCACAATTTTTGCTATCATCTTAACATGCGAGAAAAATAGTAAACTTATGTAAAAGTAATGACTCACCAATTTCAAATTATACATTCTTAGAAGAAGATTTTTTCACACTAGTACTATATATCTAATATTTCACACACATATCCACGTCTAATGTGAGAATGTATACATTTTAATCTATAAAAATTATATGAAAAAAAAAATGTGAAATTGTAGGCATGAGAGGATCAAACCCAGCTAATTTTTTTGTATGAGGTTTATCTACTCATTTTTCCTTCTTTATTATTGAACCAAAAAAAAAAACCACCCACATACGCCCCATGATTGCATCCCAAAGAAAAAAAAAAAAAAAAAAACCCATGACTATGATTGCAACTCTTCCCGGCCTCCTTGGTTGGAAGTTGCAATATGAACTGTGAAATACACAAAAGAATAGTGGCATTATGAGACTATTATCAAACAGAAAACAAAATTTTAATTGGTCTTAGACTCTTTCAAATCCTGATTATTTCTCAAATTAAGGCCCACGTATTTGAACTCTCTCATCCCTGGTGTCGAATGCTCATTTGCTGAAAGTGGATGAAAGTACTAGAGATGTTCTTTAAAAAAAATGAGACTTTAAAGTTTAAACACTATACGCAAACAAATAAATTAGAAGAAACTTCACCCAAAAAGCCCAAACCAAAAAGTCGCAGGGCGGTGGTCACAATAGCTTTAGCAAATCTAATCAGAAATGCAAAATTTTACTTTAAGCAAGTCACTGAAAACGGGACCCAAATCCTTTTTTATGTTACACAAATAAATGAATAATTGACCCCAGCTACTCTTATATGTATAGAAAGCAGTGTTCCCTCCCAGCTCATCAAAAAAAAAAAAAAAAGCAGTGTTCCAGGCTTCCAGCTCATTAGCTCATGCTATGGGCAAAATCTGACAATAGTATAATTAGGTACAACCAGACTTTTGGTCCCAAATGGGCCAAACGACAACTCGTTTAGTAAGCTGATTTTCTTGGACTTTCTTAAAAAAAAATACCGGATACAGCTGAAAACTGAAAACTGAAAACACTGTAACAAAATAATTTTTAAATATGTGAATAGTATCGTGTGACCCATTTTTAATAAAAAAGTTGTTGAAAAATGAAAATTGTGAGCCCGTAAACAGTGCATAGATTCACTGTTTATGGACAAAAGTAAACAAGTGCGGCTATTGTTTATTAAACAGTATTCGCACAGTAACTGTGAACAGTACATTACAGTTGAAAAAGTCTTTTTTATACGGCTGAAAGCAAAAAAAAAAAAAAAAAAAAAATGCAAACGCAAATCGTAAACGGGCTGCCCAAACGATCTCCAAGTCTTCAAACAAAAGAGTATAATAAATCTTTAAAAATCTGAAAATAACTAGTACTCCATTGTCATCACATTTCTTTAATACACTCCGATGGCAAGTTCATAGTTAATCAATTCCAAATTGCAATTCACCATACCTGATTCCATGGTATAATTCATGATCATAATTTGCTTCTCTTAACCTAACAGAAACAATTTGTAGGCTAGTATGCATTTGCATTATATACTTCAGTCCTGCAGACTGACAAATCTAACAGTAAGAAATTTGCTTAGGGCGTGTCAAAGAACTCATGTGCTTCATAGTACTGATCTAAGACAACATTGAAGAGAGGGTGGGTGCGTTCCAAGAGATTGGCATAAGGACCCATTACTGCATTTGGCAACGGTGGAGTATCCTCATCCTGTGACCAACTATGTTGAGACAATGAGAGACCGCTTAGAGAATAACACGTGTGATAAAAGTCCCTATGCTTCCCGGGCTTGTCTTTCAATCCACCCTTCATGTCCTGCGTCAACCAAATTATGCCAGAATATTAACCCCTTGGGAGTAGGATACAAAATAGCACGTCAAAACAATTTATCAACAACCAATACAAAATCATTGGCCCAAAAACACCAACCATACAATACAACATCATCAAAGTCAAAAGATGCTATTATGCAATTCAGGATATTGAACATTCGTATGGCACTTTATTAATTGGAATGTTTGGAGCCACCATTGGTTAAATGTTGCATGAACTTTGGAAATTATAATTATTTCAGAACCTGAAAAGTGCTTAAAATTGCTAGAGTAGCATTTCTAGTTCAGGTAATTTGCTAAATCCATGCATAGAGAAAGGAAAAAAGAAAAAAAAAAAGAACCTCAAACTTTGTTTCCTTCAGTGCTTAAGATATCCACCACGTTCTACTTTTATTTACCTTCTTAAGCAAAAGCCACCAACTCTTCCCAGTTCCCATGGTCCAAAGAGCTAAAAACTCATTTCAGAAACTTAAAATTGATAGTTGAACACCCCACCAAAAATATTAAAGGTAAGGGACTTAGTTATAGCACTGAAAAGTAAATTCTTAAAAGACAGCCTATTTTCCAGACCTTTCATGAACAAATCCTAAGGCAATAATCAGGCAGATGCACATACAAAATTAACCAATCAAGCATCAAGTTACCACAACATTTAATCAAAGGTCAAGTTTGCACCTGTGCACATAACAGTATATATTGTTGCAAAGCCCATCTGTGATAAAGAGCTTCCATTTCTCCAGGTTGTTTGACAAAATTATAACCAATACTGTTTAAATTTACTGGACAGGAAGCATTCGTGCCTGCAGACAAGTAAGAACAAAGACTTGAACATAAACCTCATAATATATGAAGCGGACAAGAACTACAAACATCAAGTGCAAATTTTAACCTATTCATAAAGAATAGAGAATTTAAAAAATATCTCACCTCCCAGCTTAAAATGGCAAGTCTTATCATCAACCCCATCTGAACTTTCTTCCCCTCCAGATATATCAGAGGCCACACCAGTTTGTGGGCTATAATTCACAAGTTGTTCATCCAGAATAGCATGTAACCTTTGTAATAATGCAAATGCACCTCCCTGGTCACTCTCTTTGTATTAATTCCACTATAAATAAGAAGGAACACTGAAGAATTGGCAGGAAGGAAAAAATTACCTGCCAAAATGAGTAGCAACTATCAACCAATTTATTTGTTCTTCCCTGAAATCCACCCTCCCTACCTTGTCGAAATGCCACCCAATCCTAGACAGTAGCAGACATTCGATAAAGTAGAATAACAAAAATGTTCACAGAAATCATCAGAAGGGAAATGCTCAACAAATAAACGCACAAGCAACACAGAAAAATTGTTCCACAAGTTATATAAAGCCGGATAATGAAATAACTTGTACCAAACATCACAAAGAGAGACAAGATTGCCTTACTAGTAAACCAGCCAAGTCCAAACGATTAACCTCATTTATCAGAATCATTGTGGCAAACCCACAAAAGGTGTACCTAATAATCAAGTAGTCAAATATGTGAGAAACAACCTTGAGTGCAAGCTGTGATAATCAGCTCAAAAGATATGCATGGAAGAAGAAATATGTACAGCATGAAACATACCCACCATGAGCTTCAGCACCTGGTTCCCCAGAAATACCACCTTCATAAGTTTGACAGCTACAGAGAGACGGCAGAATAAACAACTATTAACTACTTACATTAACCAAGAAATGCAGATAAGGGCAAAATTTAAGTAAGCAATCCAATAATACTTTTTTAATCAGCATGCAGAAGGATAAATTTCTACTCATTGCCAACAAAAGCAGAAGGTGAAAGCAGCCAAAAACTTTCCAAAACAGTGCAGATTACCCAGTGCCACAGACTAATTGCACAAGTACTCATCAAGACAGCTACATTACAATGCAACGAATACTGAAACTAGCAAAGGACATGATTGTAAATAACTTCAAGAAGTGACCCCCAATTCAATTCTATCATGAATTCAAATAACATCCCTTCCTTTAAATTTTATATATATATATATGAAAGTTAATCTTTTTTAGACATGTTCTCCTTATAATTTGTTTTTGTACATGATCTATTATCGTCCCTTAAAACACTTGTTTTCTCTCTCTCTCGTAGCACTCTCATGATTGTCCCCTCCCCTTTTTCTTTCATCTCTACCTCATTAATGTCAAAACCAACTCATTAGGGATGGAAAATACCTCCAACTCGTCCCAAACCCCACCAGCCCCACTCCTGCCCTGAACGGGTTTTCCCTGCCCCAAAGAGGGGAACAAGGCACCCATGATCCAAACACACCCTACCCTGTTGTCATTCCTAGTTAAACCCTTTGTTTGAATTACATATCTTACAAGGCAGGCTAGCATGCCAAAGAAAAATCTCTCTCAATGGCCTGTTTTTATATCATAATTTACAAGGAAAGCATGCCAAAAAAATTCTCTCGGCCAACACAAGAGTGAGGGAGTTTTCAGTTTATTACGGTACAGAACCAAGCATGGTAGATCCTATGTACAGCATACTTATACAAACTATTCACAGCTCACAGATTCCTTTCATGTGATTCAAGCCAAGGAAATCCCAGGAAATCAAACACCTCTTTCTCAGTGTTTACTTTAAAACTTCAACTGGCTCTCTTGCCCCATTTACCACATGGACTGTGAGTTGCTGGAAACAGCTCTGTATCATCAAGCTGGGATCCTTCAGATTCTGCCAAAAATGTCAACCTCCTATTTAACACATCATTCCCTGTCCAAGCTATTACTCCAAAACTCCAAATGCACATATGTACCTTGGGTATACCTTCAAATCTATGTGGTGCCGCAGCTCATGTCCAGGATATGTGCATAGACCAAGTGCAACACCAGAATCAGTACCCTCTTTACTGTGAGTACTGAAAACCAAATCCTCTCTTAAGAACTTCATATCCTTTAAACACTTTACATATTTTGATTTTAAAAATAATAAAAAAAATCGTCCCATCAGGATGTGTAATTATAGTATCTAAATCCCCACATGAATCTTTTCAAAGTCTAAATGATCCTCTGCAGATGATGATCACTGCTGGCAAAATATCCTGCCCAACTTCTGAAGAAGAAGCTCCATCTCTTGCACCTCATGACATAGAATCCTCTACTTGATATCATCAAGACATTTTAACCCAATTATTTGTAAATTTGTTAATGAATCCTCATTTTTTGGATCATCTAGCGTATGATATCCTTTCTCGTATAACTTCAGGGCAGTGGTGGGACCAATACCCCAAACTTCACAAAAGAAGGTGATTGTCCATATATTTTCATCTTTTTCAAAGTGCTCCAGCTTGGATAACTTTCCAGTTGTCACTATCTCCTGGATACAATCTTGCAATGAGTTTCCAACCAAGGGTAGGCCTTTGACCTGGTCTACACTTTCAATTTTAAACAAGAACTTCTCAATAACTGAGATAGCCTTGTAGTAGCTGAATGACCTCCAATCATCACCCAACACCCTATATATGTTAATAAGCTTTCCAAATATCTTGGTTATATTCCTGCTTATGGCAAGGATGTTTGCAATGCGTCAACATCCTTATTAAAAGGATCTGGAGTGTGTGGACTGGTATTCACGGGGCTTAGAGTGCAGGGTGACCGGGTGAGTCATCAGAACTTTTGGGAAAACTTGGTGCCTCATCTAGAGCATACTATTTGCATCTTCTTTACTTTCTGCATTTGAATCTTTTGAATTTTCAGGAGAGGATTTGATCTTTTGCTACATTATGATTCTTCAGCACTAGAAATGTTTGTGTTGACTTCCTTAGGAACTAAATATTTGTCTGGGATAATGTACAAATCCCCAAATACCTTTTCTTCTAATCTCAAGCTGTCCCCTATCCACTGATAAAGAAGAACGCTTCCCTTAAAACATTCCAAGATTTCAGGGAAGAGCATCTGAGTTCATAGCAAATACATGAGTGGCCCTTTTCAATAGGCACTCTTCTATTGCAGCCCCCATTTGCACCAGTTTTTGCTTCCACATCTGTAATCAGCGAGGCTGAAGTTTAAGGGGTTTTAAACCCTTTTTTTTTTTTTTTTTTTTTTACAAACATCTGTTCTCATTATTAGATTTCAATTCTACCACTTCTTTAATTTTCATGTAGCATTTTAAGTACTATATGGCAAGGATGTTTGTAATGTGTCAACATATCTCAGCTATATTCCTGCTTAAGGACTATATGGCAAGGATATTTGCAATGTGTCAACATCCTCATTAAAAGTATCTGGAGTGTACGAACTGGTATTCACTGGACTTAGAATATGGGGTGAGTCATCAGAACTTCTGGGAGTACTTGGTGCCTCATATAGAGCATACTTTTTGCATCTTCTTTGCTTTCTGCATTTGTACTTTTTGAATTTTCAGGAGAAGATCTGATCTTTTTGCCATGTGATGGTTTTTCAGCACTAGAAATATTTGCGTTGCCATCCTTAGGAACTAAATATTTGTCTGGAATATTGTACAAATCCACAAATACCTTTTCTACTAATCTCAAGCTGTCTTCTATCCACTGATAAAGGAGAACACTTCCCTTAAAATGTTCCAAGTTTTCAGGGAAAGGCATCCAAGTTCATAGCAAATACACGAGTGACCCTATTCAATAGGCAATCTTCTATTGCAACCCCCATTTGCACCAGTTTTCTGCTTCCACATCTGTAATCAGCAAGGCTGAACTCCATGTCGGAGTAAGAAAGCTACCATTCCTGCATATTTCCCATGTTGTTTGTGAGGGGGAGTTCTGTTTTTTGTTGGCTTGGCACCATTCACAGCTCTCTCAGGCACTTTTGCTTCTTCTCCCACAAGCCAGATGACATTTGTAACAGAATGAGGCGTTTTAAACCTTTTTTTTTCTTTTTTCTTTTTTTTTAAATCCCTTCTCATTATTAGATTTTAATTCCACCATTTCTTTAATTTTCATGTAGTGTTTAATTAGTTCACAGTTACTAAAAAAGGGAAAAAGTACATCAAGGAGAGAGCAAAGAATAGATTGTGAAGAAAACCCTAGAAGTCATTGCCAAGTGCTTTCATCCTTGGAAGCACACCTATGAGCAAGACTAGACCCTAAAGAACAACAGCATTTCATGAAGAATTAAACATCACAATCCAAAGATAGATTACACAATAAATGAGTAGCAAGGCAGAAAGGCCTCTATTTACAATTATATAACTTTAACTAGAACGACCTAATTTTTAGAGATTTCATTTACAGACCCTATTGATTCAAAAACAAAAGGACCGGGTTTTTATGGGGAGTCAATAAAATAGCATTCAACATTGGTATGTTTTAAATTTTCAAACACAAATATATGATTCTACCACAATATGTAAGCTTGCCATGCTACATTCAAGAGTATTCAAAGTAAAAAGACCAACTAAGCATAAAAAAAATAAAAAAAGATTAAAAAGAAAAGAAAAGAATGCTCAACCAGATAGCTTAGCACAAAATCAAACTTAATGGAAGCTAGAGACCAACCTTAAGATGTAATCTCCAACATTCTGAATCAGTTCATCATCCAAAATATTAAGAACACTTGCAACCTGGTTGATCAAAAAGAGTGGTGTCCAAAGATTGGGAAATCAGAAAAGTAATTTGTTAAAACACAATCATGAACAGAGCTACTATAAAATGTTTACACAGCCAAGTGGAAGCAAAGAACAAGGTTTGATAATAAAAATTATGACAGAAGAGACAAAAATCAAAACCAATAAAAAACGTGAATTTGGAAGATCTATCAAATTAGTCAAGCATTGGGTTCGAAAAATTAAAAGATGTACCAGTAAAAGCATTAACAAGTCCACAAAACCTTTGAGAAACATTTCTTGATACAATGTTCTTAAGGCCTCACCTTTTACATCATCAAATAATTAGAGGGTAATGTTCTTAAGGCCACAAAAGATGTTCTTAAGGCCTCACTTTTTACATCATCAAATGATTTCCCTACCAATTTACTTGATACAATGCTCAAGACACTGCATGCTGTGTTATAAATAGAGAGACACAATTAGAGGGCAATGTTCTTATTTGTAACAAGTATGTGTGCGCGCCAAACATGTGTGAGAAGCATGTGAATGCATCGAGAGTGGGAGAGAGAATTAACAGGCTAACTTACAGAGATGGCAGTGTAGCAAGCGCGAACATCAATTTCTCCAGCATCATGCATCCTGATAAAAAGGGATTTCTGATATTAAAAAGTAATCATATGGTGCTTAAAATTCATAATCTACACATACTTATACAAGTAGTAAGCATAAAATAGTTAGCACTCCATAAATTTATAAACGCCCCCTCTAAAAATTTACCAAACAGGGAGGGGAATGGAAAAAATTGTAAACAGAGAGAAATAAATAGAGTTCCAATACAACAACATTCTTTGTATAAAATTAACAGCATTGGCCACCCATGTAAATTCAGTTACTGATATAGAATACACAATTAGTATCATGTCACACCTGAAGGCCCCACTTGGCTGTTTCATTCGCTTCAAAAACATGTACACTTTCTCTCTGCAAAATATTTCAGAATCCATGTCATTTGGTTCAAAATGACTCCAATATGCACTATTGCAAAAGTGAGATACTTCAAACATGACAGACCACCTATTTATTGACGACAAAGATCTCTCACCACCCACTGTAATAAGTGCATTTACCGCAGCATAAGTTGTTGCAAGATGAGGCAACTGAGCAGAAGTTCATAAAGGTTAATGATTATAAATAAAAACATAAAATAAGTCAAGAAGGTGAAAGAGAATAGCAGGATAATCTTCAATTAAAAAAAAAAAATGAAAAAGGATGCAGAAAAAAGCCAGGAAATATTTGAAACCCACTATATTCCTCTAATGGCATGTTTGGATGTTTAAAAAAGGAGAGGGAGTAGAGTAGAGGGAGGGAGAGTAATGCAATTACCTTGTTTGGAAGATTTTTAAAGAATGAGAGGGAGGGGTTTGGAGGAGTTTGGAGGGGTTTGGACTCCCTCTAGCCCTCCAATTTTAATTCTCCCAAATTGGAGAGATTTGGAGGGGGAGTAGAATACATAAACTATTGACCAAGTAAATTACCTAATTTACCCTTATTATATTAACAAAATTACACAAGGGAAATGGCTAATTATTCCCTTTCCCCTTACTAATTTTAAAAACATCCAAATAAGGTGGAGGTGAATCATTCTCCTCTACTCTCCTCCCTCTCTAAACTTCCAAACAAGCCATAAGTTACCAGGAATCCGCCTCTCCAAAACAAATCCTATTAAATGACATGATTCCAAATTGGATAGCTTCTCCAATGCAACACCACTAAGTCAGATCAAAAGCATGCCATTTGAAACCCATATTTGTCCCTTCTCCTAAAAAACGAACACATATATAGGTTCTAATATCATGATAATATAATTTATTTGTATCAGCTAACACAAGGCCATTTAGCTTTCTTCTTATGCATTACAGCTAAGAAAATAGTAAGTGACAAACAAAGGGAAAAATAAATAAACAAAATGCCATTTCACCACTGAGATATGGAATTTCGGATAAAATCAGTTTAAATTATCATAAATTATTCCAACAGTATTTAACAAGAAAATATATCAACAATGACAACATGATCTTGCCATAATATGGAACTTTTTCTTGCCTGTCCAGGTCCACCACCATATCCACCATTTGGGTCCTGCAAGTAAAAGATAACAACGGAATTCATGAAATGCTGTCGGGTAAGAGGGCCAATGAATGTATGGTTTGCACATAACCCAAAAGAAATAATTAAAGTCATAGGAATCAAAAAAAAAAAAAAAATGGAAAACCAATATTAACGTTTAATAAGTAAGGGCAAACAAGGTAATAGTTGAACTCTATGATTAGGACTGCAGTTACTGGAAACATCCGGAAATTTTACAGCACGGAATTGAGGATACTAGACACTTCCAGTGAAGCAGCAAATACCTCCCAAATTAAACTCTTTAAGGAAATATTTATTTGATCAAAAGGAAATTTGTGTTTATGTTGAAGAAGAAAACAATGGGAATCTACACTGAGTTTCCAATCATAAGTTCTAAAATAGGCCAAGGAGGTCTTTGTGTCCAAAAGTGACACCTATTTCTTTGATGCTAGTGTTATTAAATATACTTGCAACTGCTAACAAAATATTAGAGACAGACTTGAACAAAACGCAATATGAATAATTTTTTAAGCAAAACAATGTAATATAGCTTTGATTGAAACTGCAAACCTGACAACGACTAAGAAAATCAACGACATTATCTTCCACTTCATGTTCAACATAATCCCCTAGCAAAGCGATTGAGTGAAGGATCCAGTAGCAAAGCCAAGGCCGACTGTAAAAAGGCAACATTAGACCCCGATGATACAATATAAGAATAACTCAACAGTATGCATAAGAATGTCGCATAAAGAGAAAGAGAGTACCAACAGTTGATTTAACACAAATAACTTCTGTCAAGGCTCGACTTATTATTACACAAGCCTTAGGATCATAACAGATTAAATCTCGACCACTATTCGAAAATGCACAACGCCTGGAGCTACTACTACGATACTACCTATTTTTTTCAACAAAAAGCTAAGGAACTTGACTTTGGCAGTGAACATGATTGGTGTCAGTTACTTCTTCTTTCTTTTTTTTTAGCATCGCTCCAAAATTGAAACTAAATATAACTTTTATTAAACATTATGTCACGTAATTTAAAATCAATTCATAATGTACACCTTGTGATAATGAAAATTCTCATATGAGCAAGAGAGATAGAGATAGAGATAGAGATAGAGAGATACTTGGCATCCAAGACGCAAAACGAAGGGTCGAGACGTTTGAGACCTTTGGTGAGGTACTCGAGGTGATTATCACGTTGAAGCTCCACCCTACATCAAAATACATATATAACCAAAAACAACAACAAATTGAAACCCTATGCCTAAAAAGTATTTTTTTTTATTGAGGAGAAAATTAAAGTTAAAAAAAGAGAGAGAGGGTAAGAATACAAGGCGGATTTGGCGTTGCGAGGAAGGTCAGCAAAGAGGTCGAATATCTGAAAAACTTGATTTTCGACCATCCATTGTTCTTGCTGCGTTTTTGTTGTTGCTGCTGTCATTCTCTTGTTGTTTGCTCTCTCTGCACTGCTCACTAACTATAATTTACGCTCTTCTATGGAAAGTTGAAAAAAAATTAAAATTTAACCAAAAAAAAAAAAACAAAGCGACCCGCGAATCAACTTTTTCTTTCTTTCTTCTTTTTTTTTCTTTTCTTTTCTTTTTTATTTTTATGCAAAAGAATCAATTCTCTCGAGTCTTTTGGCTTAATATTATAAAAAAATTAAGTTTATTTGTGATATGGGTATTGTTCAAACTTATTTAGTAAAATAAAAAGTTAAGCGAATTTCAGCAACACCATTGCCGAAATTCTGAAAAAAAAAAAAAAAAAATGTAGGAGAAAGGAGAGAGAAATGATGTAGCGGATGTGGGAAAGAGCAAAAGGAATTTCAGCAACGATTAGGGGTGTCAAATGGGTGTGTTTAGAGTAAGCATAATTAAGTTAGGTATACAAAACCTATTTACCCATTAAAACTCATTTAACTAATTGATTCTAACTGAACCTAATTATTATCATTAAATCTCAACCCATCCAATTGGCCAATTATTAAAATTACCAAAATGGGTTCATTTTGAACCATGGCCATGGCGTTGAAGGTCTTGGTCCCTATGGTATCGGATTTCATGGTCTTGGAAGTCCCTTCCATTTAAAGTATCGTGCTGACGTGGCTGAGACCTCTTTACCTCTACATTGTCATCAACTGCATCATCATCAACATTGTCGCTTCCTCCAAGCTCCACACAAGGACCAAAGAAGATCTAACGCCAGAGATGGTTCCGCTTACTCCTATGCCAGTTGTGAAGGTCTCTAATGACGTACGAATCAGCGATTATAGTGACGTGTACGAAAACGACGTCGTTTTGAGTGACGAAGGATTAGGATACAGTGTTGGTTACGATGCAGCGGAGAAGAAAGTGATGGACGACGGTGATGATGAGGCTAAGATGGTGGCGTCAAGGCTAGTAGAAAGGAAAGATTCAATGGAGCTTTCGTTTTTGAATAATGAGAATGAGAAACCACTGGTTTCTATGAGATTCGCTCACCGAAAAGCTATGATAGCTAGTCCTAAAGGTACTAATTGCTTTAATCAGGAGTTCCATTAGATTAAAGCAATCTCCGAAGCTTTTGAAGTTGATGGGTTTCCAATTAAAACATGATTGGAGGCCGAGAAAATGAAAGAAAATCTACTTGTTGAGAGCATCGACGCTACCCAAGACTCTAAATAGGTTAGGTGCGCACTAGTGAGGACACAGCCTACGGTTAATTAGGTAGTCTTGGGTTACCTTACCCATAGGAAGCGTCATTCCTCCTTCTATGAAGGCGATCATAGGAATGACAACCTCCCTTTCGTTTCTATCTATAAACACCTGATCTGGAGCACAATATCGTAGGGCAACTCCTTGTGGAATGTGATATTTAGCCATAAAGCCCTCTATATCGGCGGGAGAGTCTACAAGGTACTTAAATCTACCCATCTAGGCAAGCTAAAGGGAAGTGAGAGAAGTTTTCAAAGAAAGGAAACAAAGAATAGAAGGTTGAGGAGATTGGCCAAGGAGAAAAGAACCTAAAAAAAAGAAGGAACTTATAAGAATAAGCACGTGTGTTGATTCCTCAACTTTTTAAAGGTTTAAAATTTTTTAAAAAGAAAATGACTTGAAAGATTTAGAAACTTGGAAAGCCTTGAAGGTTTGAGAGTTTGAAACTTCTGGAGAGCTTGAAAATTATTAAAATGAGGAAAAATAACTCCCCCCAGGCGCCTTATATAGAAGGTGGAGTTGAGTGGGAGTTATCCCACTCAAAATTTAAGGAGAAATGTCAGCCGTAGGATTTACATCTCACCATAAGTTACAAGGAACAAAGCGTCGCCTAGAGCATTTAATGGGACATCGCAGACTCCAAAGCATCAGGAACAGTTATGGGACACACGAAGTGATATTCTCATGTGTGGAAATCAAAGGAACATGTGGGATTTATTATTCAAACATCAAAGCCTCATTTTTCTCCTCTAATAGGGGGGAAAACCAAAGTTTTGAGGGGCTATTGTAGGGATGAAGGGCTCAAAATATATGTTGGGCCTTAAGCCTTGTCCAAGGAGGCTTAGTGGTCTGAGGGGTCCAAGGATAGATCAATAGTAAGGAAGATATAAGACTTTAAACTTCACGAGCAAGTTATGACTGAGAAGGCTAAGGGAGGTAGGCCGAGGAGGAGTATCTCCTTAGCTAAACAAAGCAAAGGTCAGAAAGTGTGCTCTGTTATCCAAAGTGACATTCCAGGAAGTTCTATGGATAAGAATATGCATTGTGAACATACAGGATAAATTGGAGCTAAAAAATATATAAGGGAAAGCTGCTACTACCGCATTAAATGCTCTGCAACTAACTCTCTGATTGCATTAATAAGGAAGTGATACATGAACAATAATTTTCAGCCTTACAGCTACCCCTAAATACTTCAGGAGGATGCTAATGGGACAAGGATCAATACAAGCAATCAATGTCCATGCAGAGGGTAGAGATGAGAAGAGAAAGATAATATAAAATACGAGGGAGACTCTAAGAAAAAGGGGATCGAGAAATTAAGAGAAAAACACTGTAACAATCAAGAGCTGAATTTGTAATCAATCTTGAGATAAATATATAAGAATTGATCTCCTCGGATTATGTCGAGGAGGATTTTCTTTAGATTAAGCCAGTCTATCTTCATTTTCTTGTCATTTGGATTCAATTTACTTGTTGTCTAACTCATTAAAGCTTAATTTTTCAACCTACTCTTTACAAATTCATTGTATTAGGCTCTTTGGGCCTAAACCCATCCATCCCTTGGGCTAGGGACCAAATTGCGTCCTTACAATTGCCATTGTCTGTGGGGAATTCTGGTGTTGTAATGAGTCTAACGTTCAACTATGGTAGGTTCAGGTCCGAACCAGGCAGAGTCTATGAGGTCTCAGCGTCAAGATCACTTCCGTAATCTTGAACAAATAAGAGATCGGAAGGGAAGTGTACACACTACCCATACTAGTATAAGCTAGTCTTGAGGTAGGAGCCACATCTCTCATGAAGAGAATGCTAGAAACATGCAGCAGGAGATTGATCACTTGCGAAGGAAGTTGCGCCGCGAACAACGAAGGAGAACTCCTTCAAGTTCTATTTCTTCTTCTAATGGAGAAGAAGATGGCAGCTACAGGCCTAGATCAAGGACTCCCCCCAGTGAGTCTTTCTCATGTAATAAGGATCACCACCGTAGGTGTAGGGATAAAATCTCATCCCATAAAGGTTTAGGAAACGACGCTATGAGTAGGTCGTTAAACCAAATTTTCAAATCATCTTTCACACATAGGATTGAAGCAAGAAAACTTCCTCGCTTCACCCAGCCAACGTTTACCATGTACAATAGTCGTACAGACCCTGTGGAATACGTAAGCCACTTCAACCAGTGGATGGCAGTGCATTCCAAGAATGAGGCCTTGATGTGTAAGGTATTCTCATCCAGCTTAGGGCCTATGGCGATGAGGTGGTTTCATGGCCTGGATGCAGGTTCTATTAATTCCTTTAAGGAGCTCACCTAGGCGTTTGGATCTCATTTTATTACATGCAGTAGGGTTCCTCGACCTTTAAATTCCATGTTGTCCATGTCCATGCGAGAAAGGGAGACCCTAAAAACGTATTCGGACAGATACTAAGAGATGTTTAATAAGATCAATGGGGATTTTGATGACATGGCTATAAGGACCTTCAAGGTCGACCTACCTGCCAAACATGATTTAAGAAAATCCTTGACCAAGAAGCCGGTAAAGAGTGTGCGTCGGCTTATAGTTCGTATCGACAAATACAAACGGGTTAATGAAAATCAGCAGCAAGGGAAAGGAAAGGTTAAGGTTATCCTTCACAATAAGAGGGATTTCAGATCGGACAGATACAATAACAACAGACCTTAAAGGGATTTTGCTAGGCAATCTAAGTCTACGGCTTTAACACGGTGTTCCGAGAGCCAGTGTATCAAGTTTTAGAGAAGATCAAGAATGAGCCATGATTCAAATGACTAAACAAGATGGGAGGAGACCCTATAAGGCGCAACCAAAGTCCTCATTACCAATACCACCAAGACTGGGGTCACACCATAGGAGACTGTAGGACTTTGAGGAGTCATGTAGAGCAACTGGTCAGAGAGGGGAGGCTGAAACAATTTCTACATCAGCCCAATGGACCAAAAGGTTAGGTAGGATCAGGATTTTAGGGGAATGCTTTTTCCAGAGCCCTTTTGTGCACAATTAATGCCATTTTTACTACTTCAGGGAGAACTAGTTCTCATCTTTCCAGGGTGATTTCCATAGCTCGGCCACCCACCGAGGACTCTAATTTTGAGCCGAAGAGGGCTGGAGTGGAGATTCAACCAACATTGAGTTTTTCGAATGAGAAGAAAATTGGAACCATACAGCCACACGATGATGCTTTAGTGGTCACCCTCAAGATAGGAGGGTATGATGTAAAAAGGGTGTTGGTAGACCAAGGCAACAGTGTAGAAATCATGCACCCTAATCTATATAAGGGACTAGGATTGAAGCCTGAAGATTTAACAACCTATGATTCACCTTTGGTAAGCTTTGATTGGAAAGTAGTCATTTCCAGGGGCCAAATCAGATTGCCAGTACAAGTAAGGTTTGAAGTGGTGGAGGTAGACTTCATTGTGGTGGATGCTTATTCTTCATATATGGCCATTATGGTAAAACCCTAACTTCATGCCCTGGGGGCTGTTTCTTCCACCTTGCACTTGAAGATAAAATATCCATCGGGGGACCAAATTGAAGAGCTTGTTGGGAGTCAATCCATGGTTCGGCAATGCCTAATGGCTGCAATTATGCATTAACTTGAAACTGAGTCATCAGCCCCTACTAAGGGGGGCTCACAGTAATCAAGGATTCCAGTTCTATCTACGGATGCAGTGTCAGAAGAGGCAAAGTGTGAGAGGTTGAAGGAAATTGTTATAAATGGTGATCTGGAGAAATTTTTTCAGGTCGAAGCTCAGTTGCCTCATTGGGAGAAGGAAGAATTGTTGGCATTTCTAAGGAGGAATATTGATGTGTTCACATGGAATGCTTACGAAATTCCTGTGGTGGATCCAGACTTTACTTGCCATCATTTAAATGTCAACCCAGTTGTCCTTTCTAGGAAGCAACCATCTCGGCGCTCATATAAAAAGCATTCTGATGCTGTTAATGAAGAAGTGAACGAGCTTAAGCAGGCTAGGGCTATTAAGGAAGTTTTCTACCCTGAGTAGTTGGCTAATACAGTAGTAGTGAAGAAGAAGAATAGGAAATTGCGGGTATGTGTAGACTTTATATACTTGAACAAGGCTTGTCCAAAAGACTCTTTCCCCATGCCTCAGATTGATCAGTTAGTTAACACAACGGTAGGCCATCCTCAGATGAGTTTTTTGGATGCCTTTCAAGGGTACCATCAAATACCTTTGACTTTGGATAATCAAGAGAAGACAGCTTTTGTCACTCCTATTGGGAATTACCACTACAAGGTGATACCTTTTGGTCTAAAGAATGCAGGTTCTACTTATCAGAGGATGATGATCAGGATGTTTGAGTAACAACTAGGAAAAAACATTAAGATTTATATAAACGACATGGTGGTCAAGAGTAAATTGGAATCCGAGCATGTTAATGACCTCAGGAATATCTTTAAGATCTTAAGGAGACATAAGCTACGACTTAATGCTTCTAAGTGCTCTTTTGGTGTCAGATTAGGGAAGTTCTTGGGGTACATGATTAGTCACCATGGAATAGAAGTCAATCATGACCAAATTAGGGCAATTAACAATTTATAGCCACCTTGGAATCCCAAAGAGATCTAGAAGTTAATGGGAATGACTGGTGCCCTAAATCGATTCATCTCTCGGTCAGCAAATAGGTGTAGGCCTTTCTTTTAGTTGTTAAATAAGTGGAAGGGATTTGAATGGACCGAGGAGTGCGTCCTGGGCTTCCAGCAGTTTAAGAAATACCTTTCTCAGCTACTCATTATGTCTAGACCTGAGGTAGATAAGGTTTTGTTTGCTTATATTGTAGTGGCCTCTCATGCGATGAGTTTGGTGTTAGTACGGGTTAATAGTGGTGTGTAGAGGCCAGTTTATTATGTGAGCAAGTCACTATATGAGGCTAATGTCCGTTACCTACCACTAAAGAAGGCCACTTTGGCAGTGGTGCATACTACGCGTAAGCTCCCCCACTACTTCTAATCACACACAGTTGTTATCCTAACCTAACTTCCGCTCAAATCTCTACTCCGAAGTGCTGATTACATAGGAAGGATTATCAAATGGGGTACGATCCTAGGGGTTTTTGATATCAAGGACATGCCTCGCACCTCTGTTAAGGGTCAAATCCTCGCTAATTTGGTGGCCGAGTTTACTGAATCCCCATTAGAAGAGAGAATGGAGAAGCAAGACATAGATGGAAAATTAGTTGGCGTGGTCTCCTATATGACTCATGTAGTAATTTTTATTTTATATATGTTTTAGGCAGTGGATTGTGAATCCACCATGCGCAAGTTTACAAGAACCTTTGTCCTAGATGGTATACATTAATGGTGCAGCAAATCATAGAATATCTAGAGTTGGGCTAATTTTGATATCTCCCGAGAAGATCACAATTGAGAAATCCTTGAGATAGGGCTTCTCAGTCACAAACAATGAAACTGAATATGAAACTCTATTGGTAGAGATGACCATGGTTTAGAGAATTGGGAGAAAAACAATGGAGATATTCTCAGATTCAAGGCTAGTTGTGGGTTAGGTTTAGGGAGAGTTGGAGGCTAAGGACGTGAGAATGCAAGAATACTTAAATCAGGTCAGACGTTTATAATCAGGGTTTGAGTCTTTCAACTTACTACACATCCCTAGAAGCAGAAACACCCATGCTAATTCTCTGGCCACTCTTGCAACCTCCTCAGCTCAGAGTTTGCGTCGAGTTATCCTCATTGAAAACTTGTGTAAGCCTACTGAGATGAAGAAAGAGGTGGTCTATATTCATCAAGTTAGAGTGGGACATAGCTGAATGGATTCTATCATGCTATTCGTTAAGGAGGATATCTTGCCTAAAGAGAAGTCTGAGGCTGACAAGGTACGAATAAAGGCTCCTCGGTTTTGACTATTCGAGGACCAGAAGTTATACAAGTGCTCTTTTTCAAAGCCATATTTGTTATGCATACACCCTAAGGTATCAGAGTTACTTCTAGAGGAGTTATATGAAGGGATTTATGGAAGCCACACAGGAAGCAGATCATTGTCTCACAGAGCCCTTACACAGGGATGTTGGTGGCTGAACATGCAGAAGAAAGCACAAGAATATGTGAAGAAGTGTGACCAATGCTAAAGGTTTACCCCAAACATTTACCAACTAGGGAAAGTTTTTAATCCTCTGTCCAGCCCTTGACCATTTGTTCAATAGGGCTTGAACATTGTCGGACATTTCACTAAGGCAGCAGGGAATAAAAGATGGTTGCTGGTCGGCATAGATTACTTCACCAAATGGATTGAAGCTGAAACATTGGCAAATATTAGGAACGTGGATGCCAAGAGATTTGTTTGAAAAAATATTGTTACTCGGTTTGGGATCCCCCATACCCTCATCTCTGATAATGGTCTTCAGTTTGATAGTAAAGTCTTCAAGAGATACTGTTGTAACTTGGGAATTACGAACATGTATTCCACTCTGGCTTATCCACAAGGAAATGGACAGGTCGAGACTGTTAATAAGGTCATAGTGAATAAACTCAAGAAAAGGTTAGAGGATGCAAAGGGAAAATGGGTAAAAGAGCTGTCGCACGTCCTTTAAACAAATTGGACCACGCATCATAGATCAACAGAAAAGACACCATTTTCAATGACTTATGGAGCCGAGACTGTTATTCCTCTAGAGACTGGATTCCCAGCATTGAGAATGAGTTCTTTCACTTCAAGCAATAATAATGGGTTGTTAGGGAAGAGCTTAGATTTAATTGAAGAGCGAAGAGAAAGTGTCATGGTCTAATTAATGTATTATCAAAACAAGTTCAAACAAGGGTATGATGCCAACGTAAAGTTTAGACCATTAGCACTTGGAGACTTGGTATTAAAAAAGGTTTTAGGTACTGTAAAGAACCCAACATGGGGAAAGTTAGGGCCCAACTAAGAAGGGTCATATCGTATCACCTTAATGGC
The DNA here is from genome assembly GCF_002906115.3 of Quercus suber. Lineage (NCBI taxonomy): Eukaryota > Viridiplantae > Streptophyta > Magnoliopsida > Fagales > Fagaceae > Quercus > Quercus suber. The sequence goes on along the minus strand of NW_027069703.1, from coordinate 633,206 downwards.
TGGAATTGGTGCATATTATCTTGAAGATCTAGATGAAAATGTTATACCACGCCCCTGGAATGTAAACAACACGAGAATGTATTATTATTAATGAGAGTTTTCCTTATCATATTATCGTTTATCACATTATGTGTTATACTTCCTATTATTTATTTGAATATCAAACAGAACATTGGTTATACCTGGTTCATCGGACCATATACTTTGGGTAAATTGATATTTTCAATCATTCTTTCTAAGTGTTAAACAAAACCTTAGTCATGTCTGGTTCTTCGAACCACATGCTTTGGGTAAATTAATACTTTCTGACATCTTTCTAAATGTTAAACAGAACCTTAGTCATGCCTGATTCCTCGAACCACATGTTTTGGGTAAATTAATAATTTTTGGCATCTTTCTAAGTGTTAAACAGAACCTTAGTCATGTCTTGTTCCTCAAACCACATGTTTAGAGTAAATTAATACTTTATGATATCCTTCTAAGTGGTAAATAGAACCTTAGTCATGTCTGGTTCCTCGGACCACATTCTCTAGGTAAATTAATACTTTATGACATATTTCTAAGTGTTAAATAGAACATTAGTTATGTTTGATTCCTCAGACCACATGCCTTTGGTAAATTAACACTCTCTATTTATTTCTCTAAGTGTTAAATAGAACTTTGGTTATGTCTGACTCCTCAGACCACGTGCCTTGGGTAAATTAACACTCTCTATTTATATCTCTAAGTGTTAAAAAAAACATTGGTTATGTCTGGCACTTTAGACCACATGCTTTGGGTAAATTAACACTCTCTATTTATTTCTCTAAGTTTTAAATAGAATCTTAGTCATGCCTAGTTCCTTAGACCACATGCCTTGGGTAAATTAACACTCTCTATTTATTTTTCTAAGTGTTAAAATGAATCCCTCGTTATACTTGGCTTCTTGGATCGCCTAACTTAAGTAAGTTGATATCCTTGATTATTTGCCTAAGTATTGAGCAGAACCAGGGCTATGTCTGGTCCCTCAGATCTTTTTCTATTAAGTGTTTTGTTCATCTCCATGAGAACTAGCCTTCCCTATTGGTGGCCCAGTTCTCAGTACAGACACGTGATCATTTTCTTTACTATTTATACATGTTTAATTTATCTGAATTAGCAACAATGTATTACTGTTAGCTTTTGTTAAAGTTTGGGTAGCAACAGTTCACTACTTTTAGCAACATCATCAATCCTAAGTCTCATCTTGGGCAAAGTAGTAACTACACCAACCAAAGAATAAATATTACATGGAGAAAGAAAGATTCATAAATTAAAAAGTAAAGCCTTTTCATTGAATAAAATGAAAGTACATTATACACAATGGCAAGCTGCCACTACAAAAGAGAAAAAATAAATATAAAAGAAAAACTACAAAAAAGGAAAGAAGGGACGAAATCTTAAAGCTAAGCCTTGGCCTTGGGAGGAGGGTCTTCCTTGTTGCTCAGCTGAGAGGCAAGAGCATCTCTGGCCTTGGGATCAGCCTCTTTGGACTTGGCCTTAGCCTCTTTTGCCTTGGCCACAACATCCTTGGCCTTGGTAGCATTCTTGGCCTCTAAGGGGGGCTTGGCCTCTTTGCCCTTACCCTTATCCTTGGCCACCTCAACCCCCTGGCCTTGATCACCAGCTTGGCTAGATCTTTTGGAAGCCTCGGAGGGGGGAAGAAGGGCCTAAGCAATTAAGGGCTACTCAGAAGATTCTAGAGCAAGGGTAGAGGGAAATGGGAGTGCAACTGGGACTTCGCGGATGACAGGAGGATAATAAACACTCCCAGCCTGCCTCCACTCTGAGGCAGCAAGGACCCCTGCAAGGTTGAAAGCCTCCATCCACACCTTCTTGCAGTAATCCCTGCATACCTCGGCTAGCTCCTTAGCTAGCCGGATCTCAATTTCTTCTACCCTAAGATTGTAGGACGCTTGCCTCGAGGCCTCCGCAACTTCCTTGGCCATCCGAGCGGCGGCTAGGACTTTCTGTAAATCAGCTTTTAGCTCCAAGACCAGCTATTTATGTATGGTCAGCTCTATCTCAGTAAGATAGAGCTTTTTACACTGATCTTCAGCCTGTCCTGGCATTTTTTAGACCAGCCTCGGCATTCCTCTGCACCCTCTCCTCTGCGGTTAACTTGGTGGCCAACTCTTGGTTCTCCTACTTCATGACTCCCAAGGTCTTGTCGGCCTCGGCGCGGAGGTTGGCCTCAAACCTGGCCTCGTTCCAAGCGTCCCTAACCCATTCCTTAGCTACAAAAACATCTTGGATAGCCTGCACAAAAACAACAAAGGAATCAAGTTAAAAAATATAAAAAATAATGATAAATAAATAAAAGAATGGGAAGGCTACTTTAGCATTTGATTAAAAGGTATGATGGCGAACTTACCATGGCTAGATCCCTTTTCAAGGGCATGAAGAGGTTTGGATGTCTTATGTGCCTTAGAGCAGCCACGTCTTTCGGCAGAAGGAGGGGATACTCTAAGGCCTCAGCCATATAGGAAAAGTGCCCCCTTTGAAAGGCGGCCCCATCTAGCTTCAGTCAAGGAGCCCAGGTGCGTTGTTGTTAGTGCACCTCGACCACACTTGGACCCTCCCTACTCTCCACTAAGGAGGCCCATCCCTTGTCTTTGGCCATCTTCTGTTGCTTGGCCTCTTTTGGCAGACCACCTCACCCTCCTCCACTTCCTGCTCCTTCCTTTTCTTCCTCAAGTTAGGGATGGAGAGCAAGTCGACTGTGGTTGTAGGAGGAGGAGGAGGAGGGGGGAGAGTAGGAGGAAGCAGGGATTCAAGGGCCTCCTTGGATGACGACCCTTTGTTCCTCCCAACAAGGAGGTCCTTCAAGCCTTTCCTCGGATTGAGTGACATCTCTTCTTTTTCCTCATCAGAGATGTCGTCTTTTTTTGCAAGTATGAGACCGGGGTGCGAACACTTGAGATCCTGTCAAACTTGTCCTCGAGGTTAGATATGTGGATGACAGGATCCCCCTGCTTCTCTTTCTTTTCCTCAATTGGGAATTGGTCTATCTCCTCCTCGAGTGAAAGGCGTGAGGAAACAGCTTCTTCCCTCGAAACCGCTGCTTCAGGGAGTGCAAGAAGGGGAGGCAGCTCAACAGGCACAATGTTCTCTCGGGCAAGAAACTCAGATACGGAGACATCTATCCTATGGAGCCGAGGGTCGCATGCCCTAATTGCGTGGCCCACTTCTTGAAAGTTGTCTGATAGTGGATTGAAGTCCAAAAAGAGGTGGACCACTCTCAACTACCTATCCTTACTTACGAACACCTCGGATCTTAGGACTCTGTTGAGGTTTGCGACATTGACCACACTGAGGCAGGGTGCTACGTGCCTTTTATCTACAAAAACAACCGAGGAGCAAATCACGGTCAGACCAATAAAACCCATCATCAAAGGGAAATGAAACACTAAATGGAAGAGTAGCAAAGCTAAAAGAATTAAATCTCGTGTCAAGGGACCTAACCCTAGGGTACTCCACCTGGCTCTCCCTCCCAAGTTGAGTAGTAAAGACCGTCATGCCATTTCCTAGAGGCGATTAGGTAGTCGTCCTTCATGCCCTTGTTGGACTTTAGAAGACATGATACAAGCCTAACAATGGAAGACCTAGACTTAAGGTAATATCCCGAGTCAGCAAGTAAATGGCACTCGTACATATGGACGACGTCATGCCAAGTGAGTCTCAAACTCATCTGCTAGTTGAGAGCATCGACGCTACCTAAGACTCTAAATTGGTTGTGCGCGCACCGGTGAGGACACAGCCTATGATTAATTAGGTAGTCTCGAGTTACCCTACCCATGGGAAGCGTTATTCCTCATTCTATGAAGGTGATCATAAGAATGATTACTTCCCCTTCATTTCTATCTGTAACCACCTAATCTGGAGCACAATACCGCAGGGTAACTCCCTGTGGAATGTGATATTTAGCCCTAAAGCCCACCATATCGGCGTTAGAGTCTATAAAGTGCTGACATCTACCCATCTAGGCAAGCTAAAGGTAAGTGAGAGAAGTTTTCAAGGAAAGGAAATAAAGAATAGAAGGCTGAGGAGATTGGCCAAGGAGAAAAGAACCTAAAAAGAAGAAGGAACTTACGAGAATAAGCATGTGTGCTGATTCCTGAACTTCTTAAAGGTTTCAAATTTTTTAAAAAGAAAAGGACTTGGAAGATTTAGAAACTTGGGAAGCCTTGAAGGTTTGAGAGTTTGAAACTTTTGGAGAGCTTGAAAATTTGTAAAATGAGGAAAAATAACTCCCTCCAGGTGCCTTATATAAAAGGCAGAGTTGAGTAGGAGTTATCCCGCTAAAAATTCAAGGAGAAATGCCAATCTTAGGATTTACATCTCACCGTAAGATGCAGGGAACAAAGCGCCGCCTAGAGCATTTAATGGGACATCGCGGACTCTGAAGCGTCAGGAACAATTATGGAACACACGAAACTATATTCTCAAGTGTGGAAATCAAAGGAAATGTGGGATTTATTATTCAAACATTAAAACCCCATTTTTCTCCTTGGATAGGAGGGGAAAACCGGAGTTTTGAGAGGCTATTATGGGGATGAGGGGCCCAAAATATATGTTGGGCCTTGAGCCTTGTCCGAGGAGGCTTAGTGGTCCGATGATAGATTAATAGTAAGGAAGACGTAAGACTTTGAACTTCACGAGCAAGCTATGACTAAAAAGGCTAGGGGAGGTAGGCCGAGGAGGAGTATCTCCTCAGCTAAATAAAGTAGAGGTTAGAAAGTATGTTCTGTTATCCAAAGTGACGTTCCAGGAAGTTCTATGGATAAGGATATGCACTGTGAATGTACAGGACAAATGGGAGCTAAGAAATATCTAAGGAAAAACTGCTACCATCGCATTAAATACTCTGCAACTAACTCTCTGGCCGCATTAATGAGGAAGTGATATCTAAACAGTAGTTTTCAGTCTTATAGCTACCCCCAAAGACTTCATGAGAATGTTAATGGGACAAAGATCAATACAAGCAATCTAATGTCCACGTGGATTGTAAAGATGAGAAGAGGGAGATAGTATAAAATAGGAGGGAGGCCCTAAGAAAAAGGGATTGAGAATTTAAGAGAAAAACACTGTAGCAATCAAATGCTGAATTTGTAATCAAATTTGAGAGAAATATATAAGAACTGATCTCCTCGGATTATGCCGAGGATGATTTTCTTTAGATTAAGCCAATCTATTTTCATTTTCTTGTCATCTGGATCCACTTTATTTATTATTTAACTCATTAAAGCCTAGTTTTGCAACTCAACTCTTTACAAATTCATTGTATTAGGCCCTTTGGGCCTAAACTCATCCATCCCTTGGGCTAAGGACCAAACTGCGTCCTTATAGTTGTTATGGTCAATTTCTTATTGATTCTTATCAGGGCCCACTAATAACATTACTTTTTTATTTACCAATAATCACTCATCACATCAACTGTTTATGAAAGTTTTTGTAAAAAAAATCTATATCTCTAGCATTTTGCCAAAAGTGGATGATTTTAAAAATATATATATATATACATAAATAAATAAATAAATAAAAAACCTTGATTGTGTTAAGATTAATGCTACAACCACACTTTTGGAGTAAAATTATAGAGATACACACTTTTAGTCATTCAAAAGTGTGGCTGTAGCATTAATCTTATCACAATCTAGTTTTTGTTTTTTTTTTTTTTTACTCCTTCAATTTCAGCAATTCAATTGCCACAATTGATTTTTTTTTTTTTTTTTAAAATCATCCACTTTTGGCAAAATGCTAGAAATACAAACTTTTTTACAAAAACTTTCATAAACTATTGATGTGATGAGTGATTATTGGTAAATAAAAAAGTGATGTTATTGGTGGGTCCTGATGAGAATCAGTAAGAAATTGGCCATAACAACAGTTTGTAAAAATATGGTAAAATAGTTTGTGGCCACAACATTACTCTTGCCACAGTTTTTTTTTTTTTTTAAATCCTTCAATTTCGGCAATTCAATTGCCACAATTCAATCCTTTTAATTTTTTTTATTTTTGGACAATGTCATTGCCGAAATTCTTTTTTCTCTCTCCCACATCCGTCACATCATTTCTGTCTCCTACTTTTTCTCAGAATTTCGGCAATGATGTTGTCGAAATTCGCTTCTCTCCTCATTTCGCCAAATAAGTTTGAACAGTACCCATATCACAAATAAACTTCATTTTTTTTACAATATTCAGCCAAAAGACTCTAATTCTCTTCCTCCTTGCCTTTTTTTTTTTTTTTTTTAATACGGATGGAGGACACGTGTTAAATAACAAATTTGAGGGCAAAAAGTAAGCCACGTCAAACACAATTTGTTTCTCTCAACCACACTTTTCGGCAATCAAACACCTTGGCAAAGCCGTGAGTTGCAATTCATCGTGGACAGTGAAGCCATCTGATCTATAGGTGGCGTGGGTTTGCCAAGGGGAGTCACCCATGGTTTTGTCATAAATTGTCATAATTTTTGTTATAAGTTATAACTATCTTATGTATTAGATGTAATTGATTGTTTGTCACTTTCACATGAACCACTATTTTTTCTATGTCATTCACAGTCTGCCATATTAACAGATAGAGAACAGTTATGTCATTTTATATGATCTTAGAATTTTTCTTGTCAAATACTCAAAATTCCATTACAAGTTTTTTATTTTTTTATTTTTTATAAGTCCATTACAAGTTTTTTATTGTTGATAAGTTTGAGTGACATGGATTATTTTACATTTTTGTAATACTCTCGTAGCAAGTCTTAGTCAGTAAGTTATTATTGGTTCTAATCTAAATTCACAACTTAAATTACTTTTTTGTCTTATATCTAAAAAATAAATTTACTTTTTTGCCAACTCATAACAACCTTTCTTTAAAAAAAAATACCCAAAGTTGATGTCACATTTTCATATTCCTTTCCCAATGTTTTTGATTTTGCGGATAAATTCCCCACTGGTCGGGTCGGTCCGGTCGTATTGAGTTTTACATGAACCTGTCATCCAACCCATCATAGTTTGGTTCTTGTACACATAAATCTGCAATGGATTCCGTGCGTAAGTCTGCCATTGGGTGATTCACGAGTGTTAGGCCTTTTTTTTAAAGCCCATATCAAACCAAGCCCAGAAGCATTACTCAAAACATATTTAATTGGGAGTTTGGAAAATAATTATGTTTCCACCATGTGTGGTGGGTGGGGTCACTTGGTTGACTTATTACATGAACACACGTGTTAGTCCTATTAATACTTTCTTTTTTCTTTTTTTCTTTTTTGGCGTGATACAACATATCGGTAATTGTGTGGGTGTTTTTATCTTTTATCTTTTTATCTTCTTCTTTTTTTTAATTTTTATTTTTTTAACTAGACATGATTTTTCTTTTTTAATAAATTTTGGGTGATTTACTTTTTTTTTTTAATTGGACATTATTTTTAACAAGAGCATATGACTAAATTTATACAAACTCATTTTTTTTTTTCATTTTTCAAATTTTCTACACGTAACCAAACATATATGAGAAAAACTAAAATCTCTTCTATCTATTTCTCATTTTCTATCCAACCACTTTTTCACACTTCCAACCAAACGGACCCTTAAGGTATTATGTCTTTTTTTATGAATAATTTTTCTCTTTTTTTTATAAAAATATAAATTATTTTTAATACAAATTATATATATATATATATATATAAACGGTGCAAGTGCAGGGCAAACTCAAGGTTTTTTTATGAATAATTTTTCTCTTTTTTTTATAAAAATATAAATTATTTTTAATACAAATTATATATATATATATATATATAAACGGTGCAAGTGCAGGGCAAACTCAAGGAAGGAGACCCCATTTGCTAGTGGGCAGGTAAGACCTGTTTCGTTAAGGCAAGGTGGGGCAATTTTAAAGAACTTAGAGGGGGGAAAAAACAACATAAAGCTCTAGATGTATTTGTTTAGATGATATACCTAAGTTTTATAGTTAAATTCAAATTTTATCACACATATTAGTTAATAAACCACGTTGTTTAGTTTTATTAATTTTAAAGAAATATAACAACAATTACAGTTACATTGTTAGATTTAATTGAAGGGAAAAGTTAAGTAATACTCTAAATACATTCGTTTTTGTCATATAAAAAAAGTAAATAAGACACTCATCATTGATGAAGATTACCTAAATTTTATAGTTAAATTCACATTTGATCATACGTATGAGTTGATAAAGTTAATGAATGTTCTAAGTATATTATCTTTTACCGTATGAAAAAGTAAAAAAAAGATAATTATCATTGACAAAGAATTACCCAATGGCCTAAGTGATTGGATACATTTTTATTATTATTTTTGGATTGGAGGTGATTGGATCCATTGAATCACAATGGTGTTTGGTATACCTACTCAAACACACATTTTTAGAGCCCGTTTGGTATGTGTGTTTAAAAACTGAATATTGTTATTTGAAATATGTATGGGTAAAAAAATACATTGAAATGCGTAAAATATTGTTTAAAAACTGAAAATGGTTATTTGAAAACAGTAACCAATCACCCCTTTAGTTTTTAAACAATATTATACTTATTTTCATACACTTTTTAACTTACACTTATTTCTACGTATACTTTTAAATAAAAAACACATATACTAAACGCTCCAGAAAAATCGAAGCAAGCTATTGGGCCATTAATGCTAACAATCTATCATTATTTAAATAACATTCGACCACAATTGTTGATCCGTGGTAATAGCATAATCATTAATCATTAAAAGTTGAAACTCGTGGCAAATTTCAATTTATCCTCGGCCGTCTGAAATTTCAATTTGCTTTTGCCTTTTTCCTTTATTTCTCGAGTCGTACAGTGGTACTATCCTCAGTCGCCAGTGGCACTTACGGTGACAGTACTACAGGCATTTAACTAGAAGGGCCGCATATCCCGATAATTACCCTGCATATACAAGTATTTGTCAAATATAAGAGATAAAGGTTAAAGCTAAAGTTTTTAGGAAGGAGTTTTGCGCGCATATATATATATATATATATACATTTAGATTAAGTCAAAGTAGATTCTAAAAAAAAAAAGATTAAGTCAAAGTAAAATTTTTATTTTATATTAAAAAAAAAGAACTAGAAGGCCTACTACTATAATAAGTTTTACAACTATTGTTACAATTTACCTATATAGTGAGTTTTAAGTGGCGAAATAAAAATGGTGGGTCGATTATCCTACCACTCATGAGTTATTATGTGACAAAGTTGTAACAAAACTTATTTACCTCTCCCAATTTTAAGTGACTATTTTTTTTTTTTTGGATGAAAAGTGACAAGTTATTATTACTTATTCATATTAAATTTTGTAAGGATGTTGTGTTAAACTCATATTTTACCTTTCCAATTCCAATATGACACATCATTTATTCACATATTTAAAAATAAGCATAACTACACCTAATCATTTTTTTTTTTGAGAATTTACACCTAATCAATTCTAATATAGTAATATCTATATATAAATCTAACCAAATTAAAAGTTTATTGAGATATTATTAGGCGTAGTAAGATATATTAAATTTTAAGTAAAATACTGAAATGATAATTACTTATTAGATGATCTAAAACATGAACTTTACACCACATTCTTACCAAATTTGGACTCACATTAACTTTCTAACACGAGTATCATTCAGTCATATATTAATTGATTTACAAATTAGGGTGGGCCAGTGCGTTGGGACTTAGGGTAGCTCTTTATAAATAAAAAAACCACGAGGAATAATGCATACTTATACTTTTTTTATATAAAAATAAAAATTTTCTTTTAAGTTCTTTGTTTTATATATATGTATGTGTGTGTATGTGTGTATATATATATATATTCCTCTTTTTGATTTTTTTGGTATATAATATATCAATTGTTAATAAAAACTTTTTTTGTGAAAAAAAAAATCAAATAAATGTGAAACTCTAATTAAATATGTAGGGTCGATTTCTGTAGCCTAAGCCCAAAGAGATTGGTTATAGGCCCAACGAACCCAGAACAATAAATTTGTAGAGAGTGGGTTGAAGGTTTAGGCGCTGACCGGCACCTTAGAAGCCTGAACATCTTTTCCTTTTATTGAAGAAACACTTGGAACAATTTACAACTAGGAGATGCTCTTCGGCCCATGGCTGAGGAGGCTTTTTTCCCCCCTCCTTTCCCATTAACATTTTGCTTGTCTCTCATATATACTACTATCTTCTTCTTCCTGTTGATCGTTCATTGGCCTCTCCTTTGGCCGCCTGTCCCATCAGAGGTCGTATCTGTGCTCAAGTGGTTCATTCTGATCGATGTAGCCCTGCCCGGGGGTTGCATCCCCATTAATGCGGCCAGAAGGGTTAGGTGAACGTATTAAGTGCTGAGGTGACAACTGGCTCTGGGTTTGTCCCCCCTCCCCTATAGTTATCCTTAGTATGCCGAGGATGAAGGGATCCTCGACGCGGATCCAAAGAAGGGTTTGCTCCCCAAATTGGCCTTGGGCAATCATCCCTCCTCGGACTGGGCCATTTGGGCCTGGCTCGGAGTGGGCCGTGGCTATACGATTTCCTGGCCCCACAATAGCCCCTCAAAATCTTGCTGCACGCATCCTTGAGCGGGGAGGAGGATTTTGACATCCTCGGCCTCATCCCCCCCCCCCCCCCTTGTTAGTGCTGGGGCCCACTCACCTGCCAAGGGCACATCGCTGACGCTTCGAAGTATGTAACGTGTCCATCATTAAATCCAGGCGGCTCTGTGCTCCCCACGTCCAAGGAGGAGTTATCCATCCAACGGTGGAGATTCGTCTGGCATTCATGAGCGGGAAAACCCGCATGGCTCTTCGATCCGGGGTATAAATACCCGTACGAACNTCTCTTCCTCCTTGCCTTTTTTTTTTTTTTTTTTAATACGGATGGAGGACACGTGTTAAATAACAAATTTGAGGGCAAAAAGTAAGCCACGTCAAACACAATTTGTTTCTCTCAACCACACTTTTCGGCAATCAAACACCTTGGCAAAGCCGTGAGTTGCAATTCATCGTGGACAGTGAAGCCATCTGATCTATAGGTGGCGTGGGTTTGCCAAGGGGAGTCACCCATGGTTTTGTCATAAATTGTCATAATTTTTGTTATAAGTTATAACTATCTTATGTATTAGATGTAATTGATTGTTTGTCACTTTCACATGAACCACTATTTTTTCTATGTCATTCACAGTCTGCCATATTAACAGATAGAGAACAGTTATGTCATTTTATATGATCTTAGAATTTTTCTTGTCAAATACTCAAAATTCCATTACAAGTTTTTTATTTTTTTATTTTTTATAAGTCCATTACAAGTTTTTTATTGTTGATAAGTTTGAGTGACATGGATTATTTTACATTTTTGTAATACTCTCGTAGCAAGTCTTAGTCAGTAAGTTATTATTGGTTCTAATCTAAATTCACAACTTAAATTACTTTTTTGTCTTATATCTAAAAAATAAATTTACTTTTTTGCCAACTCATAACAACCTTTCTTTAAAAAAAAATACCCAAAGTTGATGTCACATTTTCATATTCCTTTCCCAATGTTTTTGATTTTGCGGATAAATTCCCCACTGGTCGGGTCGGTCCGGTCGTATTGAGTTTTACATGAACCTGTCATCCAACCCATCATAGTTTGGTTCTTGTACACATAAATCTGCAATGGATTCCGTGCGTAAGTCTGCCATTGGGTGATTCACGAGTGTTAGGCCTTTTTTTTAAAGCCCATATCAAACCAAGCCCAGAAGCATTACTCAAAACATATTTAATTGGGAGTTTGGAAAATAATTATGTTTCCACCATGTGTGGTGGGTGGGGTCACTTGGTTGACTTATTACATGAACACACGTGTTAGTCCTATTAATACTTTCTTTTTTCTTTTTTTCTTTTTTGGCGTGATACAACATATCGGTAATTGTGTGGGTGTTTTTATCTTTTATCTTTTTATCTTCTTCTTTTTTTTAATTTTTATTTTTTTAACTAGACATGATTTTTCTTTTTTAATAAATTTTGGGTGATTTACTTTTTTTTTTTAATTGGACATTATTTTTAACAAGAGCATATGACTAAATTTATACAAACTCATTTTTTTTTTTCATTTTTCAAATTTTCTACACGTAACCAAACATATATGAGAAAAACTAAAATCTCTTCTATCTATTTCTCATTTTCTATCCAACCACTTTTTCACACTTCCAACCAAACGGACCCTTAAGGTATTATGTCTTTTTTTATGAATAATTTTTCTCTTTTTTTTATAAAAATATAAATTATTTTTAATACAAATTATATATATATATATATATATAAACGGTGCAAGTGCAGGGCAAACTCAAGGAAGGAGACCCCATTTGCTAGTGGGCAGGTAAGACCTGTTTCGTTAAGGCAAGGTGGGGCAATTTTAAAGAACTTAGAGGGGGGAAAAAACAACATAAAGCTCTAGATGTATTTGTTTAGATGATATACCTAAGTTTTATAGTTAAATTCAAATTTTATCACACATATTAGTTAATAAACCACGTTGTTTAGTTTTATTAATTTTAAAGAAATATAACAACAATTACAGTTACATTGTTAGATTTAATTGAAGGGAAAAGTTAAGTAATACTCTAAATACATTCGTTTTTGTCATATAAAAAAAGTAAATAAGACACTCATCATTGATGAAGATTACCTAAATTTTATAGTTAAATTCACATTTGATCATACGTATGAGTTGATAAAGTTAATGAATGTTCTAAGTATATTATCTTTTACCGTATGAAAAAGTAAAAAAAAGATAATTATCATTGACAAAGAATTACCCAATGGCCTAAGTGATTGGATACATTTTTATTATTATTTTTGGATTGGAGGTGATTGGATCCATTGAATCACAATGGTGTTTGGTATACCTACTCAAACACACATTTTTAGAGCCCGTTTGGTATGTGTGTTTAAAAACTGAATATTGTTATTTGAAATATGTATGGGTAAAAAAATACATTGAAATGCGTAAAATATTGTTTAAAAACTGAAAATGGTTATTTGAAAACAGTAACCAATCACCCCTTTAGTTTTTAAACAATATTATACTTATTTTCATACACTTTTTAACTTACACTTATTTCTACGTATACTTTTAAATAAAAAACACATATACTAAACGCTCCAGAAAAATCGAAGCAAGCTATTGGGCCATTAATGCTAACAATCTATCATTATTTAAATAACATTCGACCACAATTGTTGATCCGTGGTAATAGCATAATCATTAATCATTAAAAGTTGAAACTCGTGGCAAATTTCAATTTATCCTCGGCCGTCTGAAATTTCAATTTGCTTTTGCCTTTTTCCTTTATTTCTCGAGTCGTACAGTGGTACTATCCTCAGTCGCCAGTGGCACTTACGGTGACAGTACTACAGGCATTTAACTAGAAGGGCCGCATATCCCGATAATTACCCTGCATATACAAGTATTTGTCAAATATAAGAGATAAAGGTTAAAGCTAAAGTTTTTAGGAAGGAGTTTTGCGCGCATATATATATATATATATATACATTTAGATTAAGTCAAAGTAGATTCTAAAAAAAAAAAGATTAAGTCAAAGTAAAATTTTTATTTTATATTAAAAAAAAAGAACTAGAAGGCCTACTACTATAATAAGTTTTACAACTATTGTTACAATTTACCTATATAGTGAGTTTTAAGTGGCGAAATAAAAATGGTGGGTCGATTATCCTACCACTCATGAGTTATTATGTGACAAAGTTGTAACAAAACTTATTTACCTCTCCCAATTTTAAGTGACTATTTTTTTTTTTTTGGATGAAAAGTGACAAGTTATTATTACTTATTCATATTAAATTTTGTAAGGATGTTGTGTTAAACTCATATTTTACCTTTCCAATTCCAATATGACACATCATTTATTCACATATTTAAAAATAAGCATAACTACACCTAATCATTTTTTTTTTTGAGAATTTACACCTAATCAATTCTAATATAGTAATATCTATATATAAATCTAACCAAATTAAAAGTTTATTGAGATATTATTAGGCGTAGTAAGATATATTAAATTTTAAGTAAAATACTGAAATGATAATTACTTATTAGATGATCTAAAACATGAACTTTACACCACATTCTTACCAAATTTGGACTCACATTAACTTTCTAACACGAGTATCATTCAGTCATATATTAATTGATTTACAAATTAGGGTGGGCCAGTGCGTTGGGACTTAGGGTAGCTCTTTATAAATAAAAAAACCACGAGGAATAATGCATACTTATACTTTTTTTATATAAAAATAAAAATTTTCTTTTAAGTTCTTTGTTTTATATATATGTATGTGTGTGTATGTGTGTATATATATATATATTCCTCTTTTTGATTTTTTTGGTATATAATATATCAATTGTTAATAAAAACTTTTTTTGTGAAAAAAAAAATCAAATAAATGTGAAACTCTAATTAAATATGTAGGGTCGATTTCTGTAGCCTAAGCCCAAAGAGATTGGTTATAGGCCCAACGAACCCAGAACAATAAATTTGTAGAGAGTGGGTTGAAGGTTTAGGCGCTGACCGGCACCTTAGAAGCCTGAACATCTTTTCCTTTTATTGAAGAAACACTTGGAACAATTTACAACTAGGAGATGCTCTTCGGCCCATGGCTGAGGAGGCTTTTTTCCCCCCTCCTTTCCCATTAACATTTTGCTTGTCTCTCATATATACTACTATCTTCTTCTTCCTGTTGATCGTTCATTGGCCTCTCCTTTGGCCGCCTGTCCCATCAGAGGTCGTATCTGTGCTCAAGTGGTTCATTCTGATCGATGTAGCCCTGCCCGGGGGTTGCATCCCCATTAATGCGGCCAGAAGGGTTAGGTGAACGTATTAAGTGCTGAGGTGACAACTGGCTCTGGGTTTGTCCCCCTCCCCTATAGTTATCCTTAGTATGCCGAGGATGAAGGGATCCTCGACGCGGATCCAAAGAAGGGTTTGCTCCCCAAATTGGCCTTGGGCAATCATCCCTCCTCGGACTGGGCCATTTGGGCCTGGCTCGGAGTGGGCCGTGGCTATACGATTTCCTGGCCCCACAATAGCCCCTCAAAATCTTGCTGCACGCATCCTTGAGCGGGGAGGAGGATTTTGACATCCTCGGCCTCATCCCCCCCCCCACCCCTTGTTAGTGCTGGGGCCCACTCACCTGCCAAGGGCAGTCGCTGACGCTTCGGAGCACGTAACGTGTCCATCATTAAATCCAGGCGGTCTGTGCTCCCCACGTCCAAGGAGGAGTTATCCATCCAACGGTGGAGATTCGTCTGGCATTCATGAGCGGGAAAACCCGCATGGCTCCTTGATCCGGGGTATAAATACCCGTACGAACCGCTTCTTCCTGTTCCTCATTTGTAATCGAGGATATTTCGTGCGCCCTTCCCGAGTTCAGACACCCCCTTACTAGCACCTCCAGCACTAAAGCCTGTCCAAGGAGCCCTTTCTCTTTCCTGTAAGTCGCTCTCTCTTTGGCCCCTCTTTCTCGTTACCCTTTTTTCTGCTTCGCCCGTTCTTTCTTAGCTCTTTTAGGCGTCCACTGGGATGGGTAGGTTTAAGAAATACGTTGATACTGAGGAGGCGATGGAGAAATTCATCACCGACTATAAAATTCCCGGCAATGTGAATCTGAGACATTGTGAGGATGGGGAGTGGCGCATATACAGGCAGGAGGGCGAGGTGGTAATTCCGGTAGTCGCCTTCCTTGAAGGGGGATGACGATCCCCATGGGGCCGGTGATGAGGGATTACCTCATGCACTTTCGGTTGGCCCCACCAGTGTGGGATAAATGTTTTTAGGATTCTGGGCTGTGTGGACGCCCTGAACGAGAAGATGGGGCTGAGGTTGACCCACCATGACGTGAACTGGTGTTACAATCTTCAGCTTCTTAAGGGCCATTCGTATTACCTAAGACGAGGGACGACAGGGTGCGGCTCATTCAGTGCCTCCCCGAGTCCAGCAAGGGGTTCTATGAGGATTTCTCATTGTGTCGGGGGATGGCATGATGGCCTTCACTGCCCAACAACAGAGGGCACACCAGGTGGGGCAGTGGGAGACAGATAGGGTTTTAGGCTCCGTCTCTTTTCTTCACCCCCTTTCTTTTTTACTAACGTCCTGGTACTTTCCGTTTGCAGACCCGCACGCCTTCCAGCGTCACTTCCATCTGATCAACCGGGAAGACTTGCAAAAGGTGCTGAGGGCGCCGGTGTACATAAACGAGGACGACAACCAGGTTAGGGCCGCCCACATAATTTTGGGTTATACGCCTACCCAGAAATCTTCCCGGTTCCGAAGCACGTCATCCTCGCCAACGATACTCGGCTCCAGAGGATTACTGTGAGCGAGGACGGATTTTCGTTCCCCGAGGGGCCCTCCGACCAGGAAACTGTCACATTAGCCGTCCCCTCCTCTTCCCAACCGTTTGCCGAGGCTGCCGAGGGAGCTCCTGAGGGGGAAGGGGACGCGTTTGAAGTTTTCACTCATCTTGATCAGTCCGAGGATCCTCCCGGGGACTTGGGTGATCCCAATTTGAGTGAAGCAGACCTCCTTGTTTCAGAAACCCCTTCTCGGCGTCAATGGGTTACAAGAGGAAACCCACCACCAAGTTGTTGGACCTGCTTGAGGGCCAGCCGGGGGAGCCCAACAGAAAACTCCTACTCCTCCTTCGAAGGCTAAGTCGACTTCCGCTCGGCAAAAGCTTCCTCCTTCTCCTTCTCAGACGCGCTCGCCCTCTGGGTCCGTGCCTGCTGGTCCTAAGAAGAAGAAGGATAAGGGTAAAAGGATCGTGGGGGATAGGACGGTGTCCTCACAGGAGGAGGATACTGCTCTGCGGCCATCCAAGCAGCTTAAGATAGGCGGAAGGAGCCGCGATAGGCAGGTTGCCGACACCACCTCGTCGGGCTGACGCCTGGCTCCCAGCCCGATGCTCCGCGGGGAGCCATTGAGGGATAACGCCTCTCTTAGGGATTTCAACGAGGGCGAGGGTACGCGCGTGGCAGACGCATTGGAGAGGAGCTTGCTGCTCCCAGCGGACATGGCTGAGCTTGACTCATTGACGAGCGAGCAGGTCTTCCTCAGCCTTAAGCGATATGTGGGGATGGTAAGGGCTATAACCTCAATTCTTTTCCCACTCTTTTTCTTTTATGGGGCTCATCGCACACTGGTCATTTTGACAGGCCGTCCAAGCTATCTTTGCGTTGGAGGGGGCGGCAAACGACCAGAAGGAGGTCCTTAAAAAGGAGCGCGACTGGCGATATCAGGCCACCAATACTCTGAAAAATTCTGAAGCTGACCTCCTCAGGCTCGACAGGCTCTGAAGGAGGTGACCAGTGAGCGGGATAATGCGCTGTCTGGTCTTAAGGCGCCCAGACCCAGGCCACGGAGCAGACGCGCGCTACGCGAGGCGGAGGAGCAATTGCGATCGCGAGGGATCTGATTACTGGCCTGCGGGCTGACGTGGCAAAGGCGAGGGGATCAGAGGGCAGCGGAGTGGGCCAGGGACCAGGCCTGCGGGCCAAGGACGAGGCTGATCATGGCAAGGAGATGGCCGAGCGTGCCAAGGAGGAGGCCGAGGCCGCCTACGCTGAGGGGTGGCTGCAGTAGAGGCCGACTACAAGGCTCAAGTCCGAGAGTGTGTAGGCGATATTGCTCTCAGGTCTAGGCTGAGGCCCTCAACAAGCTAGGGTGGAGCTGCGTCC
Organism: Quercus suber; assembly: GCF_002906115.3. NCBI lineage: Eukaryota > Viridiplantae > Streptophyta > Magnoliopsida > Fagales > Fagaceae > Quercus > Quercus suber. Next base: position 615,427 of record NW_027069703.1, on the reverse strand, counting down.
GACCTGTGGAAGGCGGAGACCGTGTATTATCCCCCGCTATCCGTGAGGCCGCCCTTGAGGATTGTTTTTTTTTTTTTTTTTTTTTTTTTTTTTTTTTTTTTTTTTTTTTTTTTTTTTTTTTTTTTTTTTTTTTTTTTTTTTTTTTTTTTTTTTTTTTTTTTATGATGATATGTTCAAATTATTTCTTTATTAAATTGTGTATAATTTAAGTTTTTAAATATATTCACATCAGTTCATATATAATAGAAAAATATGTAGAATTTATCTAGTTCATTTTGTATTTAGTTGTTTAGTATTTATTTACGTATCTCGATGATGAAAGAAGAGAATGGACAATGGTTATTGTAGTGAAGAAAAAAAGTAATTAAAAAAATAAGAAAAAATAACATTTTAAAGAAATATAATGTAAATAGATAATCAATTTTGAAAAGTGACTATATAAAATAAGAAAAAAGATAAAATTTTATATTAAAATATTAAATATTGGCAAAGAGATCCCATAGCCAGCAAGGTGGCCCCATGTGGATCATTTGGTGTTGTTGAAAGCAAGCTGCTGTTAAAACTTACACGTTACAACTCACGAGTCATAATTAGGGAAAACTATTATTTGGATCAAATATTGTTGAGATGATGTCTTTTACGTAAATATATGTGTAAATTTTATAATCAATACAAATAATAAAAAATAAAAATTATCAGATGATATTATATTTACATAAATAATATTTAATATTTTATTAATTAAGAGGTCAAGATATATAATGTCAGCCATCCTCGTAGACGTAAGAATTTCTCCACAATCAGGGCAACAAAGGGAGAAAGCCAATTAGATCAGATTGTCTTATGTGGCAGAGACGTGGACCACGTGGTTACTAGTTGGAGTCGACTTAGGTGTTATCTGGTGGAGGTTGGTCTGATAGTTATAAAAAAGAGTCAAAAACTGTACCATTGGGCCTTTCATGGTGTTGAAGCGCCGGGCAACTCAAGCATGAGAAAGTTTGAACTTTTAGACTGCTGCTCATTTTGATGAGGGATGGGGTCTTTTGTAATTCAAATCCATATTTTTTTTTTTTTTTTGAAAGCAATTCAAGCCCATACTTGTGTGCATGGTATTAATACTTGATGTGGTAAAATCTTGTGCTATTTTTATTTGGTGATAATTAGATAGTTTGAAATGGGGGATTTGAACCTTAGAAAACCTAGTTGGAAACAACAATATTTTTTTGTGTTTTTATTTTTGAAAAAAAAATAGCAATAGATATCAGTTAAACTACAAAATTTTTAGTAAAATGAAATCATGTATATATCACATTATTAAATCTATTAATACTTAATTGAAGATATTAACAAAATATCTATTTTGTTATAGATATAAGTCCATAGATTAACGATTCAAATAGAAAATGTAAGAACTACATTGTTTATGGTGTTACCATTAAAATGTTTGGGTCCCATAGGTACATTTTTAGGAATTGGAAGGGACCCTCTCCCAATCCTTCCAGTTTTCTATCTTCTCTACTTAACAAAAAAAATTTTAGGATCGTAACTAATTTCACAACTATTATATGCACTACAACAACTATTATATGCACTACAATCACAACTAATTGTGAATGGTGAAAAAAAAAGTTGTGAACACGTATATTTGAAAGTGACAAACAACCAATTACAATTGCCATATAAAATAATTGTGAAAATAAGTGTAGAATTAACGCTTTGTTTGTTTTGACGGAAAACCTTCTATAAAAATATTTTTCAGTGTTTTATAGTGTTTGGTAGTATAAAAAAAATTAAGTGAAAGTAGGAAAACTATTTTTGGTCAACAGAAAAAATATGACTTATTTTTAGAGATTGTTTTTCATTAAATTTTTTTTTGTAAAACAACTCTATCTCAGACAACTCTATCTCATAGCAAGCTAAATAAGGGAAGTTAGAAGATTATTTTTCAATTCATTTAAGGTAATTACTAAACATAGAAAAATGAGATAGTTTTACAGAAAATACTTTTTAAAAAATGACTCATTTTCTAGAAAATATTTTCACCTAAACATACAGAGAGGTAAAAGGAGGAGAGGAGGATAGTTCAGTCATTGATTGCAACTATTTCTCTCTCCTCTATTTTCTCTTTAAATTGGAGAGAGAGAATTTTGGTGGGTTAGGAGAGAAAACGCATAGGCTTCACCAATTTTTCATCCTCCCATTCTCTCCAACTAAACATCCATAAAATTAGTTTTCTTTCATGTTTTCTGTCATTTATTTGTATCCTCCTTGTTTCTCCTCCAACTAAATGTACCCTAAGTGGGCTAATGTAGTACTATATATTTGAATTTAATTAGAAAGTTACGCTCCATTTGTTTCGACGTTATCGTTTTTGAAATATAAGTTATTTTTCAAAAAAATTCTTTGGCAAATTATCCCATTTTCTTATATTTAATAACAACTTAAAAAAATGAGTTAGAATACTATTTTTAACTTATTTTATTTAACTTTTGTTGTAAGATAGAGTTATTTTTCGAAATTGTTTTAAAGAAATACAAACTCTAAAAAATAAATCATACTTTTAATAGAATTTTTCACTGGTCATAGATAGTTTTCTATTGACTAATTTTTTTGATATTATCTCCACGTAAGGTTACTGAAACAAACAAAGTTGATCACTGACCGAGTGCCAGAGCTCGGGAGGCCCCTTGAGTTTTGAAAAACTCTCTTAATAATAGTACTAAAATGAAATAAAGATAAATAAAAAATAAGAAGAACTTAATCACCGTGGCCCCTCTAATATTTTTGACAAAAAATATATACAACAATTCCAATCCTAAAAACTAAAGTAACCATGGGTCTAGGACTAGAATAGAGTACTGTAGTCTGTAGCTGTAGGTTCTAAGCATGTTTGAGTAGTTTAGTACTTAAATTAAATTTATTATAATTTGGTAATAGTAATTTGTTAGTTGTTTGTTTAATTGATAAGTATTATTGGTTTGGACAACTAAATTAAATTATCATTATAAACTTGTTTATTCTATCAGTTTGAGGTATTGAGGTTATAAAATTTAACATTCAGATTTCACATTTCGTAATAAGTTATAGGAAAAAGATGTACAATCGATGCTAAAATGACCTCTTGTGTTGTTTGCACCAATTTAATTTAGCATCAATTATAAGTGATTTTAGTGCTATGAAATGAAAGAGCGTAAAAACAACATTTTTTAAAGTAAAAGTTAATTTATGAAGCTACACTGATTTTAACATTTTATAAAGTAAATAATAATAAAGATAAGAGAAGCTACACGTGGCCACAATGCATAAGATAGCACAGCATCGATCCGCGAAGTAATGCATAAGATACTAAAGCCATTTTCGACTTCTCGACACTGCCAACCAAGAAAAACAATTTGGTCTTTGTTTCTATGATTGGACATTCGGAATTTTGTATCTATAAGTAGTGGAGTTTGGGGTCCTTTGTTTTGCACAGATCACAGAAGAAACTCAACTCAAAAGCTTGGTTTTTCTTCATCTTAATCTTTCACCCAAAACAGCATATATAGCACGCTGAGAGTGATCAGAGAGAGAGAGATAGCAATGGCTGGTGCTGCTACTTCTGCAATCAAATCAGTTCTCACTAGGCATCTTCATGTAAGATTTTATATATCCTTTCATCTTTCAGATCAATTGATTTTGTCATATTTTGTGGTTATAATTATGCGAACATAAATCAATCTTCTTTGATCAATCTTAGCCTCTTGAGTCTTATCTATCAAATGGTTTTTTTTTTTTTTTTTCCTAAAATGTTTGGATTCATCGATTTGGCTCATCATTGATGTGTGGAATCTTTTCTGACAATTGGACGGTCAGGATCTGGTCTGAGGGGGATATGGATTAGTTTAAAGCGTGACGATCTTTTTGTGGGTGCGTTTGGCACGTCACTCAATATTAGTATTATTGACTTTTTCTATATAAAAAAAAAAAAGGGTGCGACTTGTGCCAAGTGGAAACTTCTAGTAAATAGAAGTCAGGTCCAAAAAAATATACAGTATGAACTAGTCGATGGGACTTTTTTTTTTCTTTTTTTTGGAGTTTAAAGTAAATTTTTTTTATTTGAATTTATCTACTTTTAGTGAAACGTGAATGAATTTTTAAGGAACTAAAAATTTGAAATTTGAAAGTGTTAGTTTTTAGAAAAAAATTATATTAAACATGTGTCAGATATATTTAAATAGAGGGAATAATCTATTTAATTTTATTAAATTACAATTTTAATCTTATTTTTTATTTTTTAAAAAATAGGGTTAAAAATACTAAGTCAACAACCTGCAATTTCAATGGACAAAAAAAGTAATTTTAGTAATAAATTTATATTAGAAATTATAACAATTTGTAATTATAAGATTTGATGTGAAAATATTCCGAAATGGGTTTTTTATTGACTTGTCACGTCAAAAAAAAAAAAGAATTTTTTATATCACATTATTTAATTATTTAAAAATAATAATTTGAAATCATTTTTTGTCTTCTTTTTTTTTTTTTTTACTATTTATTCTTATTCACAAAGAGAAACATAAGAGACAAATAATTTGCATAATCTTTTCTATATAAACTTCATATTTTATATATCTACTATTCACATCACTGTTATTAACAGTTTAACACCAATGGTAACATGCAGCTTGAGTAGTTGTGAATTTTTTTTTTCTTTTCTAAACTAATTGATTCATAAAAAAGTTTCAAATCTTTACTTGAAATAAAACCAAATAGAGAGGATTGTCCTCAGTCTCACCACCTAGGCTGTATTTTGGGTCAACCAAAGCATTTAATGAAACCATAATCGAACTTTTTTTTTTATATATATTTTTTTAAAGTTTTGAGATAACACTTGGCCCAAAGGTTGTCACTTTTCATTAATCTATCAAGGATAACTGGATAAGCTTCTCTAAAAGTTGAATTCCCGTTACTAAGGCTAGAAAGGAAGATGGTGAATCATTTTAATATATATATATATATATATATTTTCAAATTGGTTTACAACAGTGTTTTGTTTGTGCTGTTAGCTTCACAATCTGATTTTCACATTAGTTTTGTTATCATTAATCTGAGTGGCTATGAAAGCTAAGCTTGATTTTGAACAAATTTTTTGGTCTTGCACAGTGAATTCTTTGTAAGAAAGTTAAGTTATTATATATTTTTTACTAATTGTGAGGTCATGTTCCTTTCTCTCAATATGGACAGGCTTCTCCTGGAAGCAAAAAGATTGTGGGGGTGTTTTACAAGGCCAACGAATATGCTGCCTTGAATCCCAATTTTGTGGGTTGTGTGGAGGGAGCCTTAGGCATACGTGATTGGCTTGAATCACAAGGTCACCAGTACATTGTCACTGATGACAAAGAAGGACCAAACTCTGGTCAGTATATTGTCATATCCTACATCTCTTATATGAAACTAACCAACTGGAAATTTGAGTTTGTGGTTAAAATTATAGTTAAGAACTAGTATTGTTGAAATGTTAATATCGTTTGGTTTTGTTTTGAGAATTTTCCAATATATATTTTTTGGTTGTTGTAAATTTACACGAACCCTTATGCATGTTTCAGAACTTGAGAAACATATTCCCGATCTTCATGTCCTTATAACTACCCCCTTCCATCCGGCCTATGTTACGGCTGAAAGGATCAAGAAGGCCAAGAATTTGCAATTGCTGCTCACAGCTGGAATTGGCTCTGATCATATTGATTTGCCTGCTGCTGCTGCTGCTGGATTAACAGTCGCAGAGGTCACGGGAAGCAATGTAGTTTCAGTTGCAGAAGATGAGCTCATGAGAATCCTCATTCTTGTCCGGAACTTCTTACCTGGATACCATCAAGCTATTAGTGGAGAATGGAATGTTGCAGCTATTGCTCACAGGGCTTATGATCTTGAGGGAAAGACAGTTGGAACTGTTGGTGCTGGGCGAATTGGCAAACTTTTACTTCAACGTTTAAAACCTTTTAATTGTAATCTCCTTTATCATGATCGTCTCAAGATGGACCCTGAATTAGAGAATCAGATCGGTGCAAAGTTTGAGGAGGATCTTGATGCAATGCTTCCCAAATGTGACATAATTGTTATCAACACACCTCTCACTGAGAAGACAAGGTAATAATTTTGTGCATGTTTAATCTTTCAGGTATCATCACTATTTGAATTTTAGTATTTTTGGCTCCTTTAGATTTTTAGCTTTGCAGCTTCTCTTTTTTTCTTTCAGTGATGGATCAATCTAACACTATCCTAAACTCTTCTGATCCTTATTGAATTGTCCTAAAAAGATGATAGACAAATCCTAAAGAGAACCTCCTTATAGGGGGGGCATCATAAGTAATAATCAGGACTTATTGGTTTATGTTTGGAATTTCTGTAAATCGATTAATAAGCATTAACTTTCAAGGCAACTTATTCTTTATCACTTGTAATATGCGTTACTTGATAAATCCATGACCTTACAAGGCTCTCAGTTTTGTTAAATATCATACTGTGATACAATTTGAATATGTTCGTTGTTGAATCAGATTTCATCTCACTTATAAACTATCATTATGTTGGGTTATGCAATGCAATTCAAACTAATGAGAATTTTGATTTATATGATTCAGAGGTTTATTTGACAAAGATAGGATTGCGAAGTGTAAGAAGGGAGTCCTGATTGTTAACAATGCTCGAGGAGCTATCATGGACACACAAGCAGTTGCTGATGCTTGTTCTAGTGGACATGTTGCAGGTAACTCAAAAACTAGCCAAAGATAAACGAATCTCTAATGGATGTAGAAAGCTATTTGTTATAATTTAAAATATAGCATTATTATACTCTTTGCAACATAACATAAGTTATATGTTTTTCTCTTTTGAGTGTTCCTTTTTATTGATACCTGATAATATGGGTTTCTGACATCTTATACAAAAAGGGCTAACGGATTTGTTTTGTTTTCTAATTCTACAGGTTACAGTGGTGATGTTTGGTTCCCACAACCTGCCCCAAAGGACCACCCATGGCGTTACATGCCTAACCATGCTATGACCCCTCATATTTCTGGTACCACCATTGATGCACAGGTATGTTCTGTCCTTTTTTCCCCTATATTTCATTTTTTATTTGTTCAATTTCCTGTAAACAACACCAATTCTAAATGGAATTTGTGTAGTTACGATATGCTGCTGGAACTAAGGATATGCTCGAGAGGTACTTCAAGGGTGAAGAATTTCCTCCACAAAACTACATTGTCAAGGAGGGTAAACTAGCAAGCCAGTACCAGTAAAAGCTTGTGCTTCTTGTGTGATGATCTGAGTTTGTTTTCTTCTGTCAGCAAGGTCCTGAAATAAATTACTTGCCTTCTAAGGTTTCTAAGTTTTCTGTTAAATCTGTAATGAGAACTAATGATGGTTATAATTCCATCGACTTTTACATTATCTTAGCATGCAATGGTGAATTTCTTGTGCTTTTGAATATGATGTTGGATAATAACTCGCGATTGTAAAATAAGACAAATGGCATCCTGTCACACCCAGACTCACTCCCTTTTTAGATCTTTAAACAATAGAAATGACATTTGTTCTGCTTGCTAGCACAGCTGCGACAGTGCCTATGGTGTGCGCTCACCTGTATTTAATAACCATTAACTAGAGCTACTAGAGTACAAAATCAGTAAAAGAAAATTTGTGACGAACTTCTTTCTAGTGCTAGTTTTATAATAGGTTGCAACCATGCCACTAGTATAACTAAATGAAGACAATACATTTCTTTGGAATTTGAAAAGTGCCTGTAAGCTTCTAATGCCTCAAAAATGCAGGTAAATGGTATGTTATCGAATAAAGAACATAAATCCACAACATAAAATTTAGAACCATAGGGACACTGGAAGTTTGAACTTAGGAAGTATTTGTGACCACTTTCAGTGCGACTTACTGCTACCAGAAAAAATGATAAAACTCCTGCAACTTTGCTCTCAATATTTGATCAAGCAATTACTTACTATGGTCACAATAGCATCAAGGGAATGCAGCACTTTGATTAAGAGTCCCTGTTTTGTTTAAGGAATTCAAGGTCCTTCATTTGCAGTTGTACAGCTTCTTTTGGTAAGGGTTTTGGCTCCAAAACATAGTTCTCATCACCACCTTCAGCTACTCTCTTCGCCTTCGCTTCAACAATCCTCTGAATCTCTGATTGCCCAACTGATGCAAAAACAGAACTGAGCATGATTTTTAATAGTCTCTTATCTTCTTCTTCAATAGGGTCCTTCCCAAAGCAACATACATAAATTGCTTCAAGAGCCTTCTCAGCTCGAATCTCCATAGGGATCGTTGGAGCCGCTACCTTTAACTTTGCCCGTCTCTACAGTTTGAAAGGCATATCTAATAAGAATGTATTTAAGATAGCTAAAAAATTTCAAGCCTCACCAGTTCAAGGACTCAATATATGGATGAAAGTGGACAGCACACACAAAAAGATATACAAGCACATCTCTTGAATTGTTGCTACTATTGATGAGCTAATAACCTCCAAGATTTAATTGCTCATTCATTGCTAAGGATAATGAGAAACCATAAACATTTGAAGCCCATATAATACAAAGATTTCAAATCCTATGTGATATCCAAAGTAGAGAGCATTTGTGATAGAACAAGAAGGAAGCTAGAATTCCAAAAAAAAATTCTATTCTTTTACTCCTATCCTATGACAAAATCATTTCAAATTTTGTTACGACCATGTGCCTTAAGACCTGGAATAACAACCCTACAATAAGAATAAAATGGCAAACTGCATTTTCTAAAACCTTTTCCCAACCTACTAGTCTTCCAAATATCAAATAAACTTAATGTGGATCTTTTTCTAGATTATGGGTATGAATATAAAAACTTTTAGTTATTTCATGTTAAATAGTCCTGATTAATGGGTTATAATGTAACTTACCAACAATAATTTACAATGCCTTGTTTGAAATAATTTGAGCTTGCAATAGGATTCCAATACAGGTTTTCTTAACAATAAGAAAAAATTGCGGAGTTACCCCCACCCAAACTACATTTAATGTTCCCCTAGTAAGGAACATGTTCATTCTTTCAAATGCAACTCAAGTTTTGAATTAAATGGCCTGCAATATGGATTCTCAAAAATTTTACACACAAAAGAAAAGAGAAAGTAAAAATGTAAATTGGTCAAATTAAATGAGATCAACCAACCTCCTTTGCCTCATTCATCATAGAAAGGAAAGTCTCCTCTTCAAATTCAATATCATCTGAAATCCGCAGCCTAACAACCCCCTCCAAAATCTCCTCAGATTTGAGAAACCCAGCACCAACAGCTGCTAGCCAACAACACAGTAGAACATGCGAAGGATCCCCTGCCTACCCGGAAAGAAATCTCAGCTCAAAGACTCAATTCCAATACTAAACTTATCTGAGAGCATTAAAACACACTCATACACACCAAAGAACCATTATTGTATCAACAAAAATACTAAAGTTACTCCAAATTTTACTATAAAATACTTACAAATGACTTTGTTATAAATGTGATTAGTGCGTGATTAATGCCTCGTCAATAACATAAATAAATTGTTTAATTACTGTTTTTTTAAGGTAGTATTTAAATGTTGACAATCAATTTTTAATGTAATTTGTAATGTTTATGTAATAAAATTTACAGGAGTAAAACTTAGACACACTTCCTTAAGTGCACCATATTAAGTTTCCCACAACATAGATGGATTGAATTAAATTATACTATGTAGTTTTTGGGTCAATAAAACCATGTATTTAGATTTAATTGAAAAACTTAATGAATTGAACCTAAGAAACTATTACTAAGTTTTGCTGAATTTATACTCATTCTATCTAAATGACCAGTCAGTAAGCAATATCTAAAAGCAATCCATGATAATAGGCATTACCCACCAACGTTTTTGTCTCAGCAAAACAATAACTCTCTCTCTCTCTCGCTCTATATATATATACACACAAGACCAGGACTTTAGCAAAGATTATTCGTTACCGGGCCTCGTCGATCTTGGAAGTCATAGAAAGCTTTAGAATCAGCAACGCTACAATTCTTGCCCACCCGCCTTCTAAACTCTGCAAAATCAATAAGGTCACCACCAACCCCACCTTCATCGCTTAGAATTCTCGCTAGTAACCCAAACACAGGGAGAGAACCAATAACTTTGCTGGCAAAACTGGATATAGAGTTTGGATTCTCCATGTAAGCTCTAACACACACTACCCCATTACAGTTGTTTGGCAGTTTGGACCAACTGGGTCTTCTTGGGTTGCCATAAATTTGGTTGAAGAATTGAAGTAAAGGTGAAACTGGTTTGCAACAGGTTACCGTGTTGGTGAAGTGGGTTGTGAGGTTAGAAAAAGTGGATGTCACAACCACCATGGTTGTGAAAAAGAGAGGAAGGAAGTTATAAATGTTAGTTGATTATATTGGCCTCACGTTTGGATATATACTCCAAATCCAATTCCAATGCATGTGTTATCTGGAATGAAGGGAAATGATTTTATAGTGTTGGGGTATTATAAGAACGGTGTACCTGTGGCCTATTTCCATTTTGGGCTTGGGGCCTTGGCCACTCGAAAGTTAAGAAATCACCCAAAAAAATAATAATAATTGACCTCTTATATCTTTCTTTTCTTCTATTTTTTTTTTTAAAATTTAAAATTACTATATTTTTCAATCACAAAATTACCTAAGTGTGTGTTACCCATAAATAAATTATTTCTTAATCCATGAAAAATTAGTTCATCATTAAACCAAACTTCTTCAATGAATAATGTAAATTTTCAGAATCTATCATAAAAATATTCATATTTTTTTATTACTTTATACATTTCTTGAAAACATTTACATGTGAAAGAATTAAAGCAATAGAGAAACTTCGTTTAAGGCTTTTTCTATTTATTTTTCATTGACATTAGCTTGAGTTTTTGAATTTGATTGATTTGTAGAGAAGTTGGGCTCGGTTGAATTAACAGGAAACAACCCTCCTACGGTGCTTTTTGGTTGTAAAGAAAGAAAGAAAGAAAAAAATTAATGCAAAATCTTATGATTCAAAATCTCTTGATAGGTAATCAATAGTGAGTTTGGCATTATGGAAGGTTTTATGGCTGTGCATATTGACGTTACTCTCTGTCATGCAGAGCTACATTCGGCGACATTGTTTCTTGCATTAGTTGTACTAGAGATGCTGAGGTATTAAATATTTTGCATTAAATGTTTTGCTGGTTTGATTTGCGTAAATTAGAAATTGAGTATACATGTGGAGTTCATGATTAAGGTAGTTTGAAATGATTAACAACTTGTTTTCCCTTGTTTTCCTCCTTTATTGGTGTAGGAAATATTGGGGGAATTTGTCTATCAAAAAATGAACACTAAAAAAGTATTGAAATCATATATTTGTGTGTAAGAATTGGCTAATTATGAAGATATCAAACTTGTTATCAAGTAAGAATTAAGAATTGAGCTCATATGGCCAATTTTGGACTTAGCTAAATAATGATAATAAAATTGGATAAGATATAAGTTTTTGAGATTTTTGTGATGGTTTATATTGTAACCCAATTTAGGTAATGAGTTAAAAAAATATTTGTGGCCCAATCTTATGATGAGATGGAGAAATATTTATGGAGGCCCAAAATATTTTATGTGTGATATTTGAGTATTTTTTTGGTAAATGAATATATATGATTGGATAGGATTGAGATTTGAGGCAAGTGACAAATATGAAAAAAAAAAAAAATTTACCTCAACATAGGTTAAAGTTGTGATATCAAAGTTCTAGCGTTAGAAAAACTCTTCCCCCAAATAGGACACACTGGTTGGGATTTGGAGTTAAAAAGTAACTTCTGATTTCAATCCTTAAAAAACAAAATTAAAAAATTAAAAAAAGGTAAAGAATTTAAAAATTATTGTGAAAGGAGTGAGCGTAAACACATACTCTCGAGTCTAATCACTCACGAAAGCACAAACACAATTTGACTGTACGGTATACTACAGTCTTCTTCAGCCTTTACTCCTCTAATTCCAGTCCACTACCAAACTTATTACTTATTTTAATCATCACGGTGTTAACCCTTCACTTTCACACTTGTGTTTTCTATATTTCTCTGATATTACTATTGAAAAGAGGTTTTGCAGTTAGCGAGTTGGCAAGCAAAGTGAGGATAGATTACTGTAAGTTTAATTGAGTTTATGATGATTTTGTTGGTCTGTCTTTCTCATGGTTTGGTTCGTTTTGTTTTCTTTGTTACTACTGTCTATTACCCAGTCGTGGAGATTAGATCATATCATGGGTTCCAAATTGCCTAACAATGGGGAAAAGCTCCGGCTTACGAGTATGCAATTAGAGGACGATACAGAGCGGAGAGACCTTCAATTTTCCCAAAAGGTCCCTTTCTTTTTTTTTTTTTGTTAATAAAATATAAAATCGTTTGTTTCTAATTAGAGTTTAGTCTCTCTTGTCTGTGTCTCTGCATAGTGCGTAGTGCGTAGTCATAGACAACAAGTGAATATTCCTGTACTGCCCTGCCCTTGTTGGTCCCCAAGTTTTTGAAATGTTCCAAATTTGACTTAAAATTACAAACATTTGAAGCCCATATAATACAAAGATTTCAAATCCTATGTGATATCCAAAGTAGAGAGCATTTGTGATAGAACAAGAAGGAAGCTAGAATACCAAAAAAAAAAAAATTCTATTCTTTTACTCCTATCCTATGACAAAATCATTTCAAATTTTGTTACCACCATGTGCCTTAAGACCTAGAATAACAACCCTACAATAAGAATAAAATGGCAAACTGCATTTTCTAAAACCTTTTCCCAACCTACTAGTCTTCCAAATATCAAAGAAACTTAATGTGGATCTTTTTCTAGATTATGGGTATGAATATAAAAATTTTTAGTTATTTCATGTTAAATAGTCCTAATGAATGGGTTATAATGTAACTTACCAACAATAATTTACAATGCCTTGTTTGAAATAATTTGAGCTTGCAATAGGATTCTAATACAGGTTTTCTTAACAATAAGAAAAAATTCCAGAGTTACCCCCACCCAAACTACATTTAATGTTCCCCTAGTAAGGACCTTGTCGGAACTGTCCTTCTCAGGCTCCACCGCCTCGGGAGGAGGGTTTGCCTTGGAGCTGGTAGATGAGGAGGCGCAGATGGCTGGGGGGTAGTACACGTTTTCTACCATCCTAAGAGAAAAAGAGGCCTCAACCCCAGCCTAGTTGAGGGCCTCATCCCACACTTGGGAGTAGTAGTGCCTACACACCCCCGCAACCTCAACCCTTAAGGTTTCCTCGATCTCTGCCATTCCTATGTCATAGTCATCTTTCTCAGCTTGATCTCGGGCCTTCTCAGTCTCCTTCAACTTCTTCTTGAAGGTAGCAAATTGTTCTTTGGAGGCGGCCAACTGTTCCTCAACCTAATGGAAGAGTATCCTTTGACCCTCGACCTGCCTCTCCACCACATCCAAAGCAGCCTCAGCGCTCTTCTTGGCGTGATCAACCTCTGCTAGCTTAGCAGTGAGGTTTTGAGACTTCTTTTCTACTATCTCAAAGGCCTTTACGGCGGCAATGTGCCTACCCTCCTCATCCTTGGCTAGTCTGTGAGTGCTGATAACTATCTCCTCAACTCTGTGGGCAGCCTAGACAGCCTATATATATATATATATATATATAAACAAACAAACAACCATAAACAACGACGAGAAGATATGTGAGTTAACAAAGTCAGAAGGTGAGTATAGGTGCAAGAAAAATTAATGCTATGAAAATAAAGTAATGGAAGCTATTAATAGGCTTACCTGGGCCAAGTCTCTCTTCAAACTGAGGAACACTTCATGTTTCCTCATAGTACTCAGATCAGACATATCTGTAGGTAACAGCAAGGCCTACTCCAATGCGTCAGCAACATACCCCACCTTCTCTTGCTGGGAATTCCTGATGGATGCATCAGAGAGAAGGGGGGCTCCATCCAGAACAAGGGGAGGTGCCCAAGCAGGAACCCCAACCTGGGTTTTAGCTCTTTTATCTGCCAGGTTTTAGGTTGTCCTGGCTTGTTTGGCCCCCTTTTGGAGCTTGGCATCCTTGGGAAGAGGACCCTTGCCTCCCTCCCCCAAATCTTAGCTTCTTTGATCCCTCTTCCTTTTGTGATTGGCAGGATCAACTTGGAGAGGCTGAGTGGGAGGAGGAGGTGGGAGTTTGACTTGGGCATTCTTATCGAGCGCCTTGGTCCTCGAGGTAGACTTCATCATGTCCAAGAGACCGGTCCTCGGCTTTCGTTGTATTCCCATGATGTTTGGAATGGGGAAGGCCTTTCGTATTTAGCTTTCTTCAACTAGAGATTGTGGTTGGTTGAACACCTCGAAGTTGTCCTCAGAGTCGGACACTTCAACTATTTCTCCTTCTTCTTCTTCTTCCTCTTCCTTGACAATAAGACGGAAAGAAGAGGCCTCTACCTTGGGTATGCTTTCTGGTATGGGGCTAGTGGTAAGGACTCCCTCTAGTATTAGGTTGGAAATAAGGAAACCCGGTGCGGCTACACTTATCTGATGAAGACGTGGCTCCTGTGCCTTGATAACGCACTTCGGCGCTTGGAATGTCTTGGAAATCAGAATGTAATCCAAAATCAAGTAGGCAGCTTTTAGTTGTCCGTCTGTGTGGACAAATACCTTGGCCTTCAAGATTTTGTCCAAGCTTTGCTGGTTCAACAGACTGAAGTTGGGAACGACAACTCTCTTATCTGCAAAACCATCAAGAGAAACAAAAAACATCATTAGCAAAGGACAATTCAAATAAAAGGAATTTTTAGGTACAAACACAAACAAAGGAAAAAGAAAAGGAAGCAACTTAGAAATTGTAAATCTAGACCTAGAGCCCCACCTGGTTTCCCCTCTCTTGTTGGACAAGGTAGGCCATCGTGCCACTTCCCTGATACAATAAAGAAATCCTTGTATAGGCCTTTATTGGAATCAGGGAGGCATTAGATAAGCCTGACCTCGGGGTACCTAGATTTTAGGTAATACCCCCGCTCCTTTAAGTGATGAAGGTTGTAAACCCAATTGACGTCGTGGTGTGTGAGGTTTAAGCCCATTCTCTCGTTAAGGGCATCTACACTACCGTAGATTTTGAACATGTTGGGTGCGCACTAGGTGGGAGATAACCTATGAGCCCTAAAGTAGTCCCTGGTAACGGTGCCCATGGGAATTCTCATCCCACCCTCTACGAAGGCAATCATTAGGATCACCACTTCTCCCTTTTACCTTTTTTCGTGCCACTCTCCCTTCTTACAATATCTAGTAAACACTCCAGGTGGAATCCTATACAAGGCTTTAAAGCTCTCCATTCCCTCCTCGGAGTCTACCAAACTTTTGAATCTACCTATTTCTAGAAATGTGTGGAGGAACTAAGAAGATTGAAAGAAGAAAGTGGGGCCAAGGAGGAAAAGACAAAGAAAAGAAGAGTGTATAGAAAAATAAAGAGTAAAGATTTAGGAAGACTTACAGAAAAAATAAAAGTATCCTCGGACAAGCTTTGGTATTTGTAGGGGCACGAGTGAGTTAGGAAAGTTTGCAAGTTCAAAGTATGTGCGCTAAAACGAAATGAATGCTAAAGTGAGATAAGTGATTGATTTAAGTGGTATTTATATCAAGGAGGGGGCTAGAAGCGGGAAAATTCCCGCTCGGTTCCCAGCAAAATCCTAAGCTGTTGAATTCACATCACGCCGTAGAACGTGGGGGACAGGGAGTCGTAAAAATTTAATGAAGACGCGTCTCGAAAGCCGAAGCACCAAGAGTATGCATTGGGCAATTAAAAAGGCATCTTCACAGGCAGAGGTAGGATGCAATGAACACAGAGCAACTACAGTGATATCGAGATCCTCCTTCCTTCCTGAAGAGCTAGAAAGAAGAATCTCGAGGGACTATTGTAGGGATATTGGGCCCAAGAGCTCATTATCTATGTATATATTGGGCCTAAGGCCCAAGCCGAGAACTAGAGATCGTCCGAGGAGGAGTAAACATTGTTAAAGAAGTCCATGTTAGTAAATGAAGAAGTTAGTTTTGGTCATTATAGCCCAGGAGGGTGAACCGAGGATGAATGTCTCCTCGACTAACCAAAGCCGAGGTCCAAATAGGTAGTCTACCATCTAAGGGAACATTCCAGGGAGTTCTGTTGGTATAAATAAGCATTGCAGAAACATAGAACAAGGGAGAGTCCTAAAATATCTCAGGAGAAAGTTGCAACTACCGTATTAAATGCTCTACAGCTAACTTTCTGGCCGCATTAATGTGGATGTGATACCTGAACAATGGCTTTTAGTCTTACAACTACTACATAAAGACTTTAAAAAGGTACTGATGGGACAAATATCAACACCAACCACCTGGCCTGCACGTGGAGGGTAAAGATGAAAGGAGAAGAAAGTATAAAAAAAGAAGGAAGCAATGAGAGAGGGGGGTCGAGAAATTAAGAGAAAAATATTGTAGTAATCAAGAATTGCATTTGTAACCAAACTTGAGAGAATTATATAAGAACGAATCTCTTCAGATTATGCTGAGGATGATTTTCTTGAGTGTAAACTTGTCTATCTTCATTCTTTTGTCATCAAGATCCACCTTATTTGTTGTTTGATTGACTAAAGCCTAGTTTTTCCAACTCACTCCCTATAAATTCATCGTTTTGGGCTTCTTGGGCCTGAGTCCATCTATCTTTTGGGCTAGGGACTCAAATTTGGTCATTACAATAATAATAATAATGCATTAATTTTTTTTTTTGGTTGCATAAGTACTTTATTGCTCAACCTGAAAGAGGGGAAAAACAAAAGAATTAGGTGAACTTCCATCTCTATCTAAAGCCCGCAAAATCGAAGAAGACAAATTTGAGATGGGAACCGGCCTAGTCCAGCTTACAAGAGTTGCCCATTGGGCCAAAAGATGAGTAGGGAGACTATAAAATGTACCCTTTTGGTTTTTTGGGGAAAAACATATCTTCTAGTGGTTTAGCAAGAAAACAAAACCCTCAAGAAAGGTCTATGCACGGTTCGGTCGGTGCGGTTTTTGGGCAAATTTGCCACTGCACAGTGGGGATCGATTACCTCTCCACCACCTCTGTTCATCATCACTAGAGATCGGTTCTCCGACGCCTATCGGTGCGAGTTTTGAGCACTGGTGCGGCTCGGTTTAGTCGATCATGCTAAGACATACCCACAGATCAAAACCCATGTAACCACAGTGACAAATCAAAACCCATATACTCACTGATCGAAACCCACACTACAACCATAGATCAAAAACCCAATGCCAGAGAAATCAAAAGTTGAAAACCATAAAGGAAGAAAGGAAGCTGAACAGGGCATTAAAAGTCTGATAAGTAGTTTAGTTATTGTCGACTACCTGCAAAACTAAAAGAAACATGGATGTTGAAGTTCATGTGGTAAATATTGAAAATTATATTGAATTGGAAATTATTATCATGACATAATGGAGTTCATTATACTTATTTAGATTAACCTCTTGATACTCATCTGTGGCATCAAATAGCTTTGCATAATTTGCTGGAATAAAATTGATTTGGTGTGTCAATTATTCTAGGTTTCCTATATATATTTTCATGATTCTTTTTTATTTTGGTAACTGGTGTCCATCTTGCATCATTTTAAGGCTTAAACCTCATGTTTCAATTATCTTCAAATTTTGATTAGTGTATACTTGTTCTAATTGCAGACGAGATGCTCAATAGACTTTGAGCAAGGTAGAGAGATTGAGCCTAATGACCATGTCCATGACCATCTGAAGGAGGTTCATCTTGCTGGATTTTATGGCACCTTGAGTCAAATTAAATTTGCCATATATTTGCTCAAAAATGCTCCTGCTCTTAAACGATTGGTAATCGATCCAAAAGAGAAATGTGGCCTTGTAGATTCCTATCAGCAGTTGCCTAAGAGGGAACGTAAAAATATATCATTGAATGAAGGAGAACGAGAGCGGGTTTGTGAACAAATGCAAGAGTTCTCCAAAGATGTACTGCTTATCATTTAATGTTTTTGAATTTGATCAAACTTTTTATTTATTTATATAATTATTTATCCTTTTTTTAGCCAAAGAATATCATGAAAATTTGTCTCTTCTTAACAAAATGCCCAAAATGACATCTTTTATTATTATTATTATTATTATTTTTTAAAATGTAGGCAGAGTGTTTTAAAAAAATGCATCTTAAAAACAGTCAGATAAAATTTTAGAAAAACCAAATAAATCTACTAAAAAGTTCCATTCAATGTAGCTTTTGGGAAAATGATGCTTTCCTTTTGAAATGGAGGGGATATTGTTGGTTTATGGGCTTAACACTAGCCCAAGCCCATGCCCCGGATCCTTGATATGAGTATAACAAATTCGGACACCCATGAGAGCTAGCTACCTCTTTTTTTTTTTTTTCCTTATTTCAACTTATTTAGGTTACATTTGGTAACTCTATTGCCTTTGGATTTTGAAGTCTATTAGAATTAACACAACACATATTGTTAGGAAATGGTCTTTTGGTATTATGCAAAAATACTTAATAAAAATTAATTATACTAATGAATTAGTGTTTGATTATGTAACTGGGAAAAAAATTGATTTCCATTAAATAATACTTTATAATTTAAATATTATATACCTTTAGTAAATTTGTAAATAACAACCCTAGCCACACACAAAAAACAAAGATAGAGTAGATATATAGAGGAGGTAGTCCTGTGTTATCTTACCCATAGGGAGAGTCATCCCCCTTTCAATGAAAGCTATCATGGGGATGATGACTTCTCCTTCCTCCCTGTGTGTCAATACCTGTTCCGAGGAGCAATATCGCAGGGCTACTCCCTGTGGTATGTGGTATTTGTCCTTAAAAGCCTCTATTTGGCAGGAGTATATCCTAGATGCTTAAATCTACCCATTTGGATTAGGCAAGGAGGAACGACTAAAGTTAGTAGATGAAAGAATAAGAAATGGAAGGCCGAGAAGACCGGCCGAGGAGAAAAAGAAAAATTTAAAGAAATAGAAACTTACGAGAACTAAGATGTGTAATAGTCCCTAAAAACTTCAGAAAAGTTTTCAAAGGCTTCTCAGGGAAAAGGTACGGGGAGTTTAGTAGCTTAGAAAGCTTTGCGAGTTTGAACACTTGGGATTTCTGGAGAGCTTGAGAGTTCGTGAAATGAAGGGAAAATAATTTCCCTCAGGGCTTTATATAGGGGGTGGAAGTAAGTGGGAGTTATCCTGCTCAAAATTTCAAAGGAAAGATCAACTGTTGGATTAGCGCCCCACCATTGGATGCGAGGGACATAACGTCGCCTAGAGCAATTAATGACACCTTGTGGGCTCTAAAGCATCAGTAGCAATTATGAAGCGCATAAAATGGTGCTCCTGCACGTGTAAAAACAGGGGTTTGATGTTCTTAACCCTTAACAGATCAAAACCCCGTTTTTCCTCCTCGAATGCGAGGGAAAAACCGGAATTTTGAGGGGCTATTGTAGGGATAAGGGACCAAATTCATGAACTAGGCCTTGGGCTTGGCCAAGGATCTTGTCTATCCGAGGAGGATAAACAGCAGTGAAGGTGTCAAACTCAGAATCTCATAAGTAAAATACAAAAGGAAGGGCTGAGAAAGTTGGTCCGAGGAGGAATTTCTCCTCGGATAAGCAAGGCATGGATCAAACGTATACCTTGCCATTCAAGGTGACTTTTCGGGATGATCTACTGATAGAGACATGCGATATGATTGTGCAAAAGGGATGAGAGCTCAAAGGAATCTAAGAAAAAGCTGCTATCACCTCATTGAATGTACATCAACTACTTTTATGGCCGCATGTATGTGGAGAAGACCCCTAAACAGTTCTGCCTTTGCTACCACAACTCACAGAGAGCCAAAGGGGGCATCTGATGGGACATGCACTCAAGTGAGGGCTCAGGTGATCAACAAGTGTAGAATCAAGATGGTTTGAAAGGAGCTATATAATGTAAGAGACCCTCCATTAGGAAGGGGCTGGAAAATGAAAAAGAAACACTGTAGCAACCTAAAACTAGACTTGTAATAAAGCTTTAAGCCTGTAAGTTTAATTGAGTTTATGATGATTTTGTTGGTCTATCTTTCTCATGGTTTGTTTTGTTTTCTTTGGTACTGTCTGTTACCCAGTCGTGGAGATCAGATCATATCATGGGTTCCAAATCGCCTAACAATGGGGAAAAGCTCCGGCTTACGAGTATGCAATTAGAGGACGATACGGAGCGTGGAGACTTTGAATTTTCCCAAAAGGTCCCTTTCTTTTTGTTATGTTAATAAAATATAAAATCGTTTGTTTCTAATTAGGGTTTAGTCTCTGTCTGTCTCTGCGTAGGGCGTAGTCCATAGACAACAAGAAGTGAATATTCCTGTCTTGCACTTCCCTTGTTGGTCCCCAAGTTTTTGGAATGTTCCAAATTCGACTTAAGTATCCATAATCTGGGTCAGAGCATTTGCAGCAGTGGTGGTATAAAGCAATAATGCTAAATTTTAGCTCCACTTTCATTAAAATGATGCTCCAGCAGTGGAGCTAAAGCAATAATATTTAGATGATTTGCTACAGTGCACATCTAAAAATAGATGTGCACTGTAGCATGGAGCTAAAACTAAAAAATGTTTTTTTATTCCACTGATCCACTTGCTTCCCATTTTTTATTAATTTATCAAAACCGGTCACACTCTCTTGTTCTATCTCTCAACTCCCACTATTCTCCCACTGTATTCTCACTCTCTCTCGTTCATCTCTCAACGTCAAGCCTCCAAGCCTTTCAAGCTCACCCACAGACGCTCCAAGCCTCTCAAGCTCACCCACAGACGCTCCGGTACAGTCACTGCCATCCTCAACTCCGGTTCCGTCACCGCCGTCCTCAACTCCGGTGCGGTCGCGGTCATCGTCAACTCCGGTACGGAACCTGCTTCTTTTTTTT